>NW_026099513.1:0-23978 GCF_024542735.1 Bombus huntii
CGCTTGATTGATTCACGGCCCGGGACACTTGGGTCATGCCATTTTGGTAATGGACGAAAATGGCAGAAGGAAGAACGACCGTTTTTTTTCATATTTCTCTTTCCCCGGGAAACGAAAGAATGCCCGAGCACCTTGTTTCATTTCTTCTCGACATCAATTTCAATCTTTTTAAACGAAATATAATCTGAACGATGAAAAGTTCATTCAAATAATGCTCCGCGCCAGACACTCACGAAAATTAAGAAGAAACACGGAAAATTCGCGAATAAAACGGATTTCTTTGTCCCAGTGAGATAATAAATCTCGTACACGTATTGGTTTTTAAAATCAATATATCCACCAATGTGCACTCGTTTAACAAGGGTGATGGAACGTGCCAAAAATCTCTCAAGAGAGTCTTGGCAACGGAAGAGTCGAAAATGTCACAATTATGAATGAAAAATTCGAATAGTTGCTGATTTTACAGTCGAAACCGATAAAGAACTCCAGATATTCCCCCAATTATTTTACAATAAATTCGCGAAAATGATCGATTGCTGACGTCATTGTATTCTAGAAAGATTGTAAAACGATAAGAATTTATTGAAAAAACTTATATTCGATGATAACACTTCTAATAAGAGTACTAAGAGGAGCGATTCTGTACTCACCTTCCTGCCTCGAAGTACCGAACGCAATTAACCGTCCGCCCAGGATGGAACCGTTCGGAACTTTTGTAAGTCACTGCACGGCCGCTGCTTATGGTGGAAATGTAATAGATATAAGTACAGAGCTCGTGAGCGAACTAAAAACGCGATAGAGAAGTAGAGAGAGGATGTTCCGTCCTTGTCTAATGACGCGCACTTGTACAGGAAATATGTAACAGCGGTATACGAGCAGCGTCAGTGTCCACTAGTGTGCATGCCTGATTAAACAAGGACAGGAAGTATCTATACATGGTGTTCTCTTTCTATTTCCATGTTGCATCCATCTTACTATACAGTACACACACTCAGCTATTCTATCATTATATTTGTGCGTTGCTTATGTGTGAACCAAACATTTCCATGACAACAAATCGTTTGTCTCTTGTTTGATGCTCGGTTTTCAACAGAGTTGAAAGAATTTTTTAAGAGAAACGCAATGGACGGGTTGTTTTTAAAGCAATAAACGGAAATTCTCGTATGCATTGAGAAACGATAGGCGATTTGAAAGTGTCACTATGAACGGTGATTTATCGATGCAAGGTAGTATGAATAAGATATTTTATAATCTGCGAAAAAAGGTAAGGAATATTCTAGATTTTAGATTTTAGAATTTCCACGTCACAGACGAGTGTGTTTTGTTATTTGATTTGTAATATTGCTGCAGTTCTCTTAATAGCTGTTCGTTTCATGCGATACTCGCACATAGTATCTATGACTTTTGCTTCTAACAATTTTTATAATTAGGCTGTATCAAATATTTTTAACGTTCGTGTTTCATGAAAAATCATGTGTAACTCGTTGAATTCGCAAATGTAACAAAAAATTACATGAAAAACCTTATATTATTGTAATGAAAAAATAATTATATTAGGAGGAGAGTCGTATTTCGGAACGTCATCGGAACATATTACACCTTGTATGTGATTATTTGGAACACAATGGGTGAGTATATTATAATTAAAATATATTCCTAGTTCCAATTCTTTTGAATAGTGTCAGTGACCAATCGAAATAGAAATCAGTGGACATCATGGAGAGAGAAGGCGAAACCAAATTTGAAAATTCGACATCGGTAATTCAGTAGTTAAGAATAACTCAATCGATTATGTAGATTAACTAGTTATAAACAAATATATGAAGTATAAATTCAAATTATTCTTATCCATCTAAAAATTGGAAATTAAAAAGCAGAAGACAAGAAATTATCTTCGAGGATTTATATAGTAAATACATTCTTTTGCCTGTCTTACCTAGAGATAAAACAGTTGTTTGATGGTTATCTTATAGTGTTCAGTCATTGCGAAAAATATTTTTAATTAGTTAAAAACTATAATTAATTAAAAACTACATTTTTTTTATGTATATAGACGTTAGCGATGTATTATTCCGGGAAGCTCGTCTATCTCCCGAACATCGGGTTTGCGACAACATCGATTTGGAAATTATCGTTGCAGAGTATGAAAATTATTACAAGATGAAATTTCAAAAATATCCCATATTGTGTAAGAAAATAACTGGAAGGGAAATGACGAGGGAAGTGACAAATGCAAGCAAAACGTAAGAATTTAAATTATTTAACGATATTAAACGGTATTCAACGTATTCAACGTATCGTATTCAACGTATCGTATTACAATATGATCCAGTGTTTGTAGAAGTATTGAGACAAAAGCCAAATCTGTTAGTAAACAAGCGAGAAGTGAGCCTGTGAAAGAGACGAATCTACAGCAGAAGATAACTGATGACAATACGAATCATATTAATCTCGCAATGACAGTGACGTCAATATTCCCCAATGAGAATGATGGACGTTCATCAGAAGAGCTATTTAACGTCCCAATGGAACAATCCATGCAATCGAAGATATTGAAATGCGTTGAAAAGCTTTATTCAGATAATCCGGAATTACGAAAGATTGCTGAGGACATCTCATGCGTAAGTTATTTTCGATTAATATACGTATCGTAAAGCTTTTAAACGATAAAATTCCCGTCGATAAACCGTCCAACGTATATCGACGATGACGTGATTTCAGTAACGCTTCAAATATCAAATTACGTAACACTTACTTAATATAGAGAAGACGCCATTTTATCTTTGTATCGTCACAGGAGATCATAGTAAACAAATTAAATGTACATTGGGATGACGTTATAGGCCTAGAGGAATGTAAAACCGCTGTTAAGGAGGCCGTTGTGTATCCCCTTAAGTATCCTATCTTTTTTGATGGCCCGTTTTCCCCCTGGAAAGGTATTTTGCTGTACGGCCCACCTGGTACAGGTAAGATACTCGTATTCTTTTCATTTCTGTACGTGTTTACAAGAAATATACAAAACAGGGAAAACGAAGTTAGCGAAGGCAGTCGCGACAGAATGCCATTGCACCTTTTTTAACATAACTGCCAGCTCATTGGTCAGCAAATGGAGAGGCGATTCCGAGAAGTATATACGTGTAAGTTGCTTTGTCTATGTAAGTTTCTTTGTTCCTTTGTCTATGAAGGAGAGATTCTAGGTATAAAAAGATTTGATTTTATTTTTCGTCATTTATATATAAATAGAATAGTTGTTTGGAAAACGAAATGATATCGTATTCGTGATGAGGCAATGAATTTAAGGAATTTCGAATATAATATTTAATGAATAATACATTTGTTAAACTGAACAGGTTTTATTTGAACTTGCCTATAGTCATTCGCCTACAATTATTTTTATCGACGAGATTGGCTGGATCGCCACAAATAAAGGAGACTGTATATTGTCTGAACCTGCAAAGAGATTCAGATCAGAACTTCTTTCTAGATTGGATGGATTAGTGTCTAATGAGAATTCTAATGTAGTTCTTCTGGCTACAACTAATTCCCCTTGGTACGTATATCACGTTATTTCAATGTTTTCTAAGTAGAAAATATCGTAATATTTCTCCAAATTCCAAATATGTTATTGTGTTGTTTGAAGTATTCCTTCATTATTATTAGTATAATAGAACGATAATATTTATTGTAAATATGTTATTAGGGGCATTGATGCAGCTTTACTCAGGCGTCTCGAAAAGCAAATATACGTATCATTACCCAATGAAGTTGCTCGACTTGGTATATTCAAATTATACCTTAGCAACCACTTATTAGAAAATACAGATATTGTAAACCACATAGTAAAATGTACTGAAAGATATTCTTGTGCAGATATAAAATTGCTTTGTAAGCAAGCGTGGCTACTAGAAATAAGCCCGATATGGAGGAGACTTGAAAAGAAAGAAACACCTGTTACCACTTTGAAATATGAATTAAAAAGTTATGAAATATTAGCAAAATTGTTAAAAAAAATGTCACCTACAGTTATGCAAATAGATAAATATGATACGTGGAACAAATAAATACGCAATCGTAAGGACAGATATTGAAAAATATAAATAAATGGATTATCGTTCGAGAAATCATTCGTATGTGTGTGCATGTGTGTGCGCGCGCGCGCTATAGGCTAAGTTTAAAATGTTCGGTTGTATTATATCCTTGTATTATATATGTCGGAGATGAAAGGAAAACCGGAGCCTTCCCTTTGCAATTTTGAGGAAGCCTTCTAATGCTTTAGCCTAGATTTTATCATAACTGTAATTAAGCAATTGTCATTTGTAATTGTTTGATATTTGTGAAAGCGAAAGTGGGTTCGAGGTGACAACTGGTCGCCGAACGTAGCCACGGTCACGGAATAAACGTTTTGCCTGACGAAGGTGTGGATCGGTTGTATTGTTCTCCCTAGAAATCACATAGAATTGTACTTTAGAGATGTCGATATAATGGGACACACGTTGTATTAGGAATCAATCTCCAGACAGAAACTGCCTAGTAACGGCGTTTGAATCTTTCTCGATGTTTCCAAAGAGTATACAACAAACTTTTGACAGAAATTGCCTAGCAACAACGATTGGAACCTTCTCGATGTTTCCAGCGAGCATATAACAAACAAATGCAATCGTATAGCGAAAAAGATTTTCATCAGATATTCATTCGTGTGATCACCTTGGAAAGTGATACATCGAGCAATTTACCGAGTGTCTCAGCAATTGTAGTTTGTGTTTAAAATTATTCTACACATAGTAAAGAGTTATCCTGTTGACCGTGGATTCGTTTGAACCCCGGAACATTGTTAATAGCGTTAATTAAATTCATTATTCGTGAAACTTATCAATCGTTAATCTCATTATACGTTAAATTCATTATTCGTAAGACATATTATTCGTTCCTCTTATTGTTCGTTAAACTTATTAATCTTTAATCTAATTATTAGTTAAACTTATCGTTTGTTAATCTTATTATTTATTAAACTCATTATTCATAATATTTTGTAAAACCTTGTTTATTCGCGTAAATATATTCTCTGTTTCGTAAAACAATGGCTAATTCAAACGAAGGATCATTACGCGCCTTAAATCCTAATGATAACCCGACATATATATGTGAGTGTATTTTATCAAAAATATGTTTTTTATGTTTTCTTATCTTAGTAATTATTTTTAAAAAAGTCTTAAAGTCTTATATGAAAATAAAGCTGTTCTTTATTTCAAATAATTGAAGTAAATAAATACAATGAGTTTTATATTTTATTATATCTTATATTATTGTTATATTGTTATTGAAAAAATTGATATAATCAACAGTTCTTCCTGTTCTCTTGATTGTTTCTTGCTTGTTTCAAACCATGGTAATAACCTACAAAAGAAATAACATAGTCCATTGAAAATTTAATATACAATAAAATACTTATATGAAATAATTACCTGTGTAATATACCATGCAACCACTAATATACCATGACATCAACATACTTGAAAGTGCGTCTGTATCATTATCTGGTAATCTAGTACATTTTATTAAAATTTCGTATTTTTTTTCCAAATAAAATGTTAAACTTATTCCAAATTACTTATTAATATTAGAAGTATTCAGCATTCCATTAGAATTTTTAAATTGTACTTACTTGGCCATTAATTGTGGTGGTAAAGGAGGTGCAGGTGGCATTATATCAGTCATCGAATTGAAAGATGGTCCCGGTATGAAGTGATGTTTATACGCATTTGCTTCTTCAGAGTCACAATCCATTTTTTCTACATTATATTTTTTCGAATTTACATTTGTAGAAAAATTAGTCTCACAAGTCTCATCGTTCTCTTCATTGAATTTCTCTTCCAAAGCTTTCTTTTGTTGTCCTATTTGACTTTGCAAACCTTCTGATTCTAAAAGAGAACTCAACTCGACTTTCTGTGTATTACCATAGCCTAAACACAGAGTAAAAGAAATTTTTGTCATTTAATAGAATGACTGAGTGCCATTCGGTTACTGTCCTTACAGGCAATGTATTAGAATTTCCCGTGCATAAATGTATATGTATAAATGTTTGCCTTGATATATGTAGTAATAATCACTCGTCTAATGAGGAGAATTATATTCCAAGCAGCTAATAATGAACAATAAGTAACATGCATGTTTATGGTTCATGACCCTATATCCCACGGGTCTCCCCATAGACATTGACAGGTACTCCTGCCCAGTTAAGGACCTGCTGAATGACACTGTGATAGACTATGCGAAAGCCTTTACTTCATATATATATGTATTTTTAGTACATTTCTTAATTGACATAACCATCATGCTAAAGGTATTACCTACAAATTTTACAACACACGTGCTGTTGAGGTTATTCGGTGTGTAAACAGAGAAAACACGTGGATAAATTGTAAGGTAGAAAATATATTTAAATAGAAGTGTAATAAGTAAAAATACAATTTGAGCTGGTCCAGATCCGCACGCTAGCTGTGTTACCTAATAACTGAAAAACCCCGAAGCCAACGTCGCCTGTCTACTGTTTATGGCCTGACTTCGTCGCAGTCTTTTGTCTACACGCTGTCGATGGCTTCAGTGCTTGAGAAAACTAAAAAAGACCAGATGTAGAGTTTTCTTAGAAGTGAACTTCAACACCCTCCCTAAAACTCTACATCCCTACAAACAATTATCTCAAATTTACAAATTATCTCTTAATATTTTCTAACTCTTGTCGTAAATATCTGAAAATTAATTTGTCAATGCCTTCTCAAGTACATTTGCCAGCCGCCTTTCTCTTTTCCATACAAATTAATTTATTACACAAAAAAAAAAAACTAGAAGACTAAACAGATCATGTAGAGTTTTTCCTCTTTTTGTTTGAGAAGTAATAATCACTTCGACACCCTCCCTAAAAACTCTACATGTTTACAAACAATTACATCTTAATATCTTTTTTACTTTTCAAACCTAACTTTTTCCTTAAATATTCAAATCTCGGTTTTGGCAATGCCTTTGTACATATATCCGCCAATTGCTCTTCGCTTGTTACATACGTTATATCAATTTCGCCTCTATTGTATAAATCTCGCAAAAAATGATATCTTACGTCAATATGCTTACTTCTTTGATGGAATTCTGGATTCTTAATTAATTTCACGGCACTAGTATTGTCTACACATAGCATATACTTAAGGATCTCTAATTTACATTCAAGAAATATTTTCTTTAGCCACATAATTTCTTTCGCTCCTGAGGCTGCACTGACATATTCAGCTTCGGTCGTAGATAAAGCTATACATTGTTGTCGCTTACATTGCCATGTGATGGCCGCATTCGCATACTTACATACAACGCCTGATGTCGACTTTTTTGTTTCTTTGTCGCCTGCATAGTCAGCGTCGCTAAAGGTTTCGAGACTGCCTGCTTTTGTATATAAGAGTCCCATGTCTGCGGTCCCTTTTATGTAGCGCAAAATTCGTTTGACTAATTTCCATTGATACTGGTTTGGATTCTCTAAGTGTCTCGCCGCTATATTTATTGCAAAACTAATATCTGGCCTACTTACGGTTTGTAAAAACATTAAGTTCCCTACGGCTTCTCTGTATGGTGCGTTACAATCATTATCGCCTATGTTACTTTCGTTCCAATTAGTCTCGATAGGTGTAGAAACACTGTTTGCCTCATTCATATTAAATTTTTCCAATATGTTTTCGATATACCTACTCTGATGAATGAATATTGAACCATCTTCTAATCTATTAATTTCAAGTCCAAGAAAACTCTTTACTTCTTTCGAACTCGTAATTTTGAATTCTTTATTTAAATCATCGAAGAATTTATCAATTAAAGATTCGTCTGAAGCTGCTACCAGTCCATCGTCTACGTATATGGTCATCAACATTAATTTGTCGTCTTCTGTATAAATATAAAAACAAGGATCTGCGTTACTCTGATAAAATTTTAAGTTCGAGATAAATTTTGTGAAACGTTCCGTCCAACATCTTGGAGACTGCTTTAAGCCATATAGGCTTTTTAGCAATTTACAAACCCGATTTGTACCATCATCATAACCTTTAGGTTGTTTCATATAAATATCTTCTTTCAGACTTCCATATAAGAATGCGGTTTTAATGTCGAACTGTCCGAGGTGTAAATTATTTTTGGCTGCAATACTGAGCATTAATCTAATTGTGTCAAACCGAGCAACGGGACTATATGTTTCCTTATAATCTATGCCTTCTTTCTGTGAACACCCTCTTATTACAAGTCGCGCTTTGTATCGTTCCGAGTTGTCCGGATTTAGCTTTATCGTTAAAACCCACCTATTGCTAAGTACCTTCTGATCTTTAGGTTTTTCTACAAATATCCACGTCTTATTTTCATGGTGCGATTTCATTTCATCATTCATAGCTGTTTCCCATAACTCTTTCTTTTCGGATCTCATCGCTTCGTTAAAATCCACCGGTAATTTTTCCGCCACGTACGTTACTGGGTAACCATAAAAATCGGTTCGTTTGATCTTATCTCTATCTCTCAATTGTCTCATATTGTCGCTAGTTCCATGAGGTTGTTTTTCATGTTCACTCTCTGCACTTTCATACGTACATGCTCTATCGCTCTGCGCACTCACATCTTCGCGCTCGACAATTTTCGGTAAACTTAATTTTACGAATTTCGCATTTTCTAGTTCAGGCTTAAATATTACGTCACGGCTTAATATTACATTTTTTACTGTTGGCACGTACACTCGATACCCTCGTCCGTCATCTAATAGCCTACCAAATATCCTTTGTTAGCCTTTTTGTCAAGTTTTGTCCTTTTCTCCGCAGGTATGTGAGCAAAGCACTCAGTACCGAAAACCCTAAACTTTTCTAAATTCGGCGGTTTCCCGTACCACAGTTCATATGGTGTTTTCTTATCTTGTCTTGTCGGCCTCGTCTTATTTATGACATGTACTGCTGTGTTCATGGCTTCGGCCCATAAGAACAGCGGTAGATTTGGTTTCGAATATAGCATCGACCGACCTGCCTCTACTATTGTTCTATTTTCCCTTTCTGCGACACCATTCTGTTCAGGAGTGTATGGGACGTTAATCGTGTGTCTAATTCCCTGACTTCTTAAAAATTCTTTGACTTCTTTATTTTGGAATTCTTTCCCTCCATCACTATGAATTTCTTTAATTTTATCCTTAAATTGATTTTCAACTTCTAGGCAAAAGGTTTTTAGTTTTTCAATTACTT
Source organism: Bombus huntii (assembly GCF_024542735.1). Classification (NCBI taxonomy): domain Eukaryota; kingdom Metazoa; phylum Arthropoda; class Insecta; order Hymenoptera; family Apidae; genus Bombus; species Bombus huntii. Next base: position 9,246 of record NW_026099513.1, read on the forward strand.
CTGACTTACGTCGTAAGAAGTAAATCTTTGTGAATTTTGAAAAATCATCTTTAAATGTCAGAAAATACAGTTTCTTGCCTAATGACTCGACTTTCATAGGTCCACATACATCCGTATAAATAATTTCGCGAGGTTTAGTCGCCCGATTGATTTTCTCGTGAAAACTCGATCTATGCTGTTTCCCGTACGCGCAACCTTCACAGAAAAAGTTATTGTCCTCTACAACTTTCATATTTGAATTCTTTAAGAATTCTTTAACATGTCTGATGTTCTGATGACATAGCCGTTCGTGCCATAACTGCAATGTGTCCGCGTTTGACTCCGCTCTATTGCTAAAATTACAAACTGACGGTATGATAACTCGCATATCTACTTTATACAAATTTCCGATAACAGAACCTCTTGCTATTATTTTCTGATTTTGTAAAAATATGCAATTGGTCCCTTCCTTTGAAATACAAAAATCTATGCCTCTTCTTGCGACAGATCTAATCGAAAACAGATTTCTTTTCATACCTGGTACGTATAGAACATCGTTCATTGTACATGTTACCCATTTGCCGTCCACAAAAGTCTCTACTCTGATTTTTCCTTTGCCGCACGCATCCATGAACGGACCATCGCCGATCTCTATTTTCACCGTGTTATCGAATTCTTCGAAAACGCTGAACCATTCCCGTCGTCCTGTCATGTGATCCGTAGCTCCTGAGTCGATTATCCAAACATCAGCGTTTGCCGTTTGTATCGCTGAGGTACTTCCTAATAGACCAATTCCGCTGTGATCCCGATTTTGGTTTCTAGGTTCCTGGTTGTCTCTATTGTTGCTTCTTTTGTTATTTTTAAAACAGTTTTTGCTAGTGTGGCCTTTCCTTTTGCATATAAAGCATCTAAAGCAATCCTTCTTTAGATGGCCAACTTTTCCACAGTTAAAGCAACTTGGTCCTTGTTTCTCGTATTCACGTTTACTTGACTGCTTCTGCTGTTCCCTTTTATAATTATTACCTTTTGTTACCAGTGCCACCGATGTTTCCTGGTCGTCTTTCTTCCATCTAATTTCTTCCGTCATCAGCCTGGTACTAAGCCTGTCTAAGGTCTTCTTTTCTTCTTCCACGGAATCCCACGCACTGTGAAAATGATCGAATTTGTTTGATAACACCGATAAAATGCGTGTTATCAGCATTTTCTCGCCAATTTCACTCCCAAGGACTTTCATCTTCGCCGCTATGAGTTCCAACTTTGATAGGTTGTAAGAGACATTTTCAGATTCTTCCCATTTAAAATCGAAGAACTGCTTCTGGACCATATTTAAATTCTCATCCGACTTCATGTCATATACTGTATTCAGCTTTTTCCACATTTCATGTGCTGTCGTGCAACATAAAAGAAGATCCAACGGTTTCTTTCCTACTGAGGTCACGATTAATTTTCTCGCTAATCGATCTGCTTTCAAAAATCTTCCACGAGCGATTTCTTTCTCCGCGCTGTTACCTGGATGACACAAATTCTCTTCACACACGTTGATCAGGTCGTCATCTTCCTCCAAAAGTGTACGCATAACAAAACGCCACTGGAGCCAATTTTCTTCGCCGCGTAACATCTCGACCTTCGCACTTGCTGATTCCATTTTAGCACTATCCCTTATTTTACTAAGCACAACACTTTAACAATTTATTCATTTCACGTTGCTACCTTGCAATTTACAGCCCTGGGCCCATAACCTGTTGAGGTTATTCGGTGTGTAAACAGAGAAAACACGTGGATAAATTGTAAGGTAGAAAATATATTTAAATAGAAGTGTAATAAGTAAAAATACAATTTGAGCTGGTCCAGATCCGCACGCTAGCTGTGTTACCTAATAACTGAAAAACCCCGAAGCCAACGTCGCCTGTCTACTGTTTATGGCCTGACTTCGTCGCAGTCTTTTGTCTACACGCTGTCGATGGCTTCAGTGCTTGAGAAAACTAAAAAAGACCAGATGTAGAGTTTTCTTAGAAGTGGTAACCACTTCAACACGTGCCATTGTTTTCGTAAATTTTTGATATTATAGCTTCATAAGTTTCTCCATCCTCTGAGTATATTGCACGATAAGGTGCTCCTATGATCCATTTCTATAGAGAGAAGATGTGTATACAAATAAATATAAGTAAATAGCAAAATAAAATAATTTGCTTCTTAATCAATATATTTAATAATATTCTGTATCAAATTTGTAATATTCTATCAAAATCACAACCTTGTGTAATTTACTTGCGTGTTTAGGCTGCTTAAGATTTTGTAGGTTTTCTTTCGGTTGAGAATTTCCAACATCCATTCCCATTCGCTTGATAACTTCTTCTTTTGCTAAATATATTGCTTTATCATATGCTTCTATTAATGCACTATCATCCCAAACATTATCATTGGCTGAGTCTGTATCCTTTTGAGATAGCAAATTATACGTTATTAATATTGATACAAGTATTTTATTATCAAACTATTGCAAATTATCATATATGTCATTTTTCAAAAATTGACTAAAAGGTAGTGGATACTGTTAATTACTATTATGCTAAGATCTTGTACTAAAATAATGTTAAAACCATTACGTTTCCATTACCATACATACGTTTCCATTTCCTCGTATAAAAAGAACATTCATATCATCTGCCATTTTAAAATAACATCATTTAAATATTGAATTTGCTTCTGAAATATTAATTTGTCTCATTTCTTTAACTCTAACACATTGTAAACAATGATGACATTATACCAACTATAATACTAAAAATCTATTCCCCATACATTCTAAAGATTATTTTTTGAAGCAAGGTTAACATTGAATGTTCCCAAACTTCAATAACTGTACTTTACTTTCTTTACAATATCTAACAATATATTAGAATACTATAAAAAAATATTGTATGCACAAGAAACTGTTTATAGCGAAATAGCAAAAGAATTAATCACATATTATAACTAAAACGAGATTGTTAAGTAGATTATATTATACTGCATATGCGTTAGTGTTTCAGCTGGTAAATATAGTTTTTATATCTGAAGATAAATAAGATTTAATTCTATAAAATTGCATAATGAATTATACATCTATCTATTACTATTCGTATTTCCCCTTAGTTGTATGTTGTCAATAGCATCAATCACGAACATATAAATAAATATAGAAGAAACCGTTCGGAAATGGAAAGGGAAAAATGAACATGGAAGACAAGAAAGTTTTCTTCAGGTTTAGCGTATGCGTGATACGCTTTGAATGTCTCAGATAAAGATAAAGATACTCTGCTCATTTCTATTTGTTCCGCAGAACGAGAAATTTGTTGTCTTTCATATTGGTTTTTACGATTCAATTTTTGGGCAGTTTTCCCTAGCGAGTGTCGGTCCCTGTTTGATATAACCAGACCGTAATTTATACAGATATGTATTATAGATATATATTTGTAAAACTGAAATCAGATGAAATAAATGTTGCCTGAGGTTTTAAACGTTTAATAAAAACAATATTTCATTTGGAAAAAATGTAAGATATGTAAAATTACACATTGATCATTTTGCTGGTCTTGTATCATAAAACGTGTGGCCCGAAGAGCACGTGTCCGGTAGAGATACGTCACTTGTGTTAGGAATCGTTTTATAACCTATCACAGTAAAGGAACGTCCCAGTATAGCAGCCGAAGAATGCCGTGGAAGTTTTTGTACAAAGTACAATTGATCTACAATTGATATTTTCCGCAATACTTATCTGGTGTTCGGTCAGGGTGTCCCATACTCATGATATTTATGACAGTGGAATGGCGTTAGTAAATCAATTACAAAAATTTTCGAGATCAATTCTCGGTATTGCATCAAATTATTCAAAATATACAAGCAACACAACGTTGCCCTTTTTGCAGGCAACAAGAGGAATATCGACCACGCAACCACTTTCAGAAAAACAAGAGTAAGTGATACAAATTTTCTTGTGCTTTCCTTCTTTTTTTAATAGAATTTCAGTACTTGCCTTCCAATATAAAATTGGTGTCAAAATAATAATGCTAATAATAATGTCTAAGAAATTTTTCTCTTTGTAGGAGTATAACATCTAGAAAAATAACATAGTATTAATAGAATAGTATTAATAAGAACAACATTGACAGTGAACAACTAAAAATATAACACTGTTATAAATATATGATATACGAATTTTATTTATGTATTATTAAGACAAGTATATCTTATTTTTAAATTATTTCTATTATCATAAGTGATACATATAATTAAGGTATAATTAAGAGAAGATTAATTGAAGAAACACAAAAAATAAAGAAAATAATTATATTGAGATAATTTTTATCTTTCATAAATATTATTTTCAGAGTAAATATAACGTTTGTTAAAGCAAGTGGAGAGAGAATCAAAGCAAAAGGGAAAGTTGGAGATACTATATTAGACATAGTAGTAAATAATGAAATTGATTTAGATGGATATGGTATGTTTTAAAGAAGCATAATTTACTTAATTTAAAATAAATAATTTTGAGGTAGAAAATATTTGAAAATTTTCATTTTTATCAAGTTTAATATTCTTATTATTTTTAACTTTTGATACTTTATTATATAAGTATGTTGTAATCTTAAAATATAATTGATATAGGTGCTTGTGAAGGAACATTAACTTGTAGTACGTGCCATTTAATATTTTCGAAAGAAGTTTATGATGCACTTCCTGACAAACCAACAGATGAAGAATTAGACATGTTGGATTTAGCATATGAATTAACAGATACGTTAGTTCATAATAATCAGTATCAAATCATTCACATTATTAATTCTATTACCTTTTAATATTTTATAAAGTGAATTTTTCTATTTAAATTTATGTAAAAACAGGTTAGTATTGGGTATTTCGAAATCTGCATCTCAATGTAGAATTTCAAATCGCTATCTCTGAATACTACGAAACTGAAATTATAATAAATTTTCATAGTTTTTTATTTATGACCCTATAATCATTACAAATCTATGTTGGAATTAGCATATTTACAATGTTGATTTTCAAATGGATAAATAGAAATCTTATTGTGTATTAGTATTAATTTGTATAGCAATAAATATATTTATTGACATATTCAGTTATATAATATTTAATTTCAGGTCACGGCTAAGCTGTCAAATAGTAATGTCTAAGGAACTAGATGGAATTGAGGTAAGAGTTCCATCAACAATTAATGATGCAAGAGCATAACTGAAATTATCTATAGGTTTTTGAAAATTTGTATACAATGTTATACATCTCTTGTTAAAAAACCCTTGTTATAATTATTAAAATATTGGTATTAAAAAAATATAATAAAGAATCTTGTGTTTAAATGTGAAGCTTATATATATACATATGTTATAGTATAATTGCAATTTTGATATTTGTACATTGCCATTGTAAAAAGCCTATCCAATTATGAAGAAAATATATCTTTTATTTTTAATATACAGGGTGTCAATTTTAAAACGTTCATCTAAATTATTTTCGTTACTATTAAAGATAAGAAGAAATTACTAAGGAAGACTTAAATGGTTTTAAGATGTGTACTTGGTTATGATAAAAAAGACTCTTGTGGAATAAATTTTGCAACTTCTGAAAGATTAGATAAAAGCTTAGAACCTAAAAAATAATTTGAAATTAATTTCGTTTAGATATACTGTTTGATTTCTTAGCTATGGGCAAGTTTAAAAGATCATCAAACTCATGGTCAACAAAACAACAGAAATGTACATGCAATGCTTTTTCGTTTCACAACAAGTTATCTGACACTATCATCATTTTCGTGGCACATGCAACATTATCGATTCAGTATAGTAATGTTTTGGATTAAAACAAATGTCTCGACATTGGAGCAAAATATTTCAACCTTTAAGGACTAAAATTAAAACTTATGAGTTTGTTTATAATTTTAATGGATTTTATTAATATTGTGTTTACTGGTTTATTAATTACAAGAAAGTTTGTAAAAGACTGAAGTTTTACGTAAAAAGTACAAATATTCTTTTAACAAAATTAGTCAAATCACATCATTATTTATACATATTGTATATAAATAAAATATGCGGATATATTACTTTACCCTAGAACTAAAATTCAATAATATTGAAGAATCTTATTTATTCAGATTTTGTACATTATCGCTTCTAACCTCGGATAATAGAACAACAAATTAAATATTTTTAAACAAAAAAACTTTGTTCCTTTGTTTGATTTCCCTTGCTCGCGTTTCTTAACTACTTAGATATAAAATACTTGCGTTTTCGAAAATTCATACTTCACAAGCTACTAAACGCTTTATCTGTTCAGAATAATTTATTGTTTTCTTAACTAGGTACATACCAAATACATCTATTAAGTTGGTATTTCTCATAATTACCAGTACATAAAGCTAAAACACTTTTGTACTATGCATGTTATACATGGATCTAACAAATAATTTAACTTGTGTATTGTCGTTTGTATATTTTGTTACGTGTAAAATATTCTATTTCTACACTACTTACAAGTTCGATAAAGTGTACATTACACATCGTGAAATTTACATATTTTCACTTGGTTACCCTGCCCAATTCGAATATAATTCAGAACGTATGTGCTATATTTATATATTCTGCATTTGTTTTGTATATTATGTACACTGATCTGATCTTTGTAAACGCGAGTTTTACGATATTAATGAGAAATTTGCCAATTTAATGGAAGTTGTTAATTTTTTCTGGCACGTTTCACGTTAGCAGACATGTTTCTTAAGTTACAGTCGAAAAGTGTTTTTATGTAAAAGAATAGGAATGATCAAGTTATTTTAAGATGACAAGATATTTCACGTCTTCTATTTAAATATAGCGTTAAATTTTAATTCCGTCAATTCGTATATACTCATACATCGAATTTCCTTTTCTCATGTCATTTCTTTTCTTTCATTTCACATTTAATTACAAAGATAAAGTGTAAGTACGTTCCTCATAAAATTAATATCAAATGTCGCAAAATATACAAAAGTAAACTAAGAAGAGGGGACATATTATTACACAAACTGTCGTTCATATTGCATATGTACATATGCAGTATAAAAACAATACTTTTTAGTTTTTAATCTCTTGTTTAAATAATCCTAATATCTAAATTTGTATCGGTCATTGATTCGATATAACTGCGTTTATTGGAAGTAATTAAGCTATAGCCTGCGCACAAGAGAAGAAGGAACAAACACGTATAGTATACACGCTTAAATAACAAAATTAAGTCAGTTTACGTTCAATGTGAACTTGATCAAAGTTCCAGTCTCGAATTATAGAGTTTCTTACTATCAGTTTACAAAATTCGATATTACGATTATGTACCGTATTTGAAAAACATAAAATGCTTTGTTTAATTTTAAATAAAACTAATATTTACCAAAGCGAATACGAAAAAAATGTTATCATCAAACTCAATTTTCAATTATCAAACTTAATCCAGCACAAATACAAATGTTATTCGTGCTTTTTTACTTTTACTACTTTTCAACTCTCTATAGTTCGAGATTTGAGTTCCGCTAACTTTCTTTCTACTGCGCATGCGCAACAGGAAAACTTGAATTACACGTAATAGTAAAAAATTCGAAAATCTTATCCTTTCGTGGCAGCGAAAGTAACCTAGGACTAGAGGTTCCATAACATTAATAATAATAAGGCAATAATATTAATATTAATAATAATGTAATCGAGTACTACTAACAATATTAATAATAATAATAATAGTATGGTAATGGCAAGATACACGCGGGTATAAATTAATCATTCCTTTCGTAATATCTACGACGTCTTCGGGATATTCTTTAGAAATTACTTTATTTCTGGTCAATATTCATTAACGAGCAACTTTTCTCTCTGTTTCTTATCACGATTTTTTTCACTTCATCACAATTGTACCGTTAGAAATTATTCAAAACATTGTTAAAATGTCCATGAAATATATGCAATTGCCGTATTGAATAAGCGAGTAATGAAGTTGCTGTTTCACTGAATAAAAGTGAAATCTCCAATGCGTGTGCTCAAGTAAAGATTGGTACATCAATGCCTATTATTCTTAATCAATATTCATCATTTAACAATTAGGACCGAATTTTTACAAACCAACTCTAAACCACGACCCAATTTACAAATAAAAAGATCGATGTGTAAATTAACTATCAACTATTAATCTCCAATCCTATGTGAAGATATAATGTTCGGACCAAATTTCTAAACTAACGTGGACAATTCATGCGGACTATTGGTGGTTGCTGCGCTACTTAGATCCAATGTGGCAGCCGGAAGACCAGGACTGACGCTGCCGGTTGCTTCCCGTGGCAAATGCTGCGATCTATTTAGCTTATTTCCAGGACTCGGTGGCGATCTATCTGCTGGTGTATCCGGTGGCGTAACCACGTTTCTGTGTCCGCTCACGTTCAGATGATTGTGCGTCGCCGCGATCGGAGCTGGCGATGAGAGCAACAAGAGCGGTGGAGACATTGACACGTGTCGATGATGATGATGGTGATGATAGTGTTGGTACTGTGCAGCTCGGCCGTGCGTTGCGTGGCTGGTATTTAGTTGGTTCGTCACGGGCCCGACTTTCGTTGGGCAGCCAGCATGGTGGATGGTTAACGGGCCACGTAGTTGTTGTTGCTGTTGTAGCTGGTGCTGGTTCTGGTGCTGTTGCAGCTGCTGCTGACGCTGCAGCTGTACCGCCGCTTCGCACTGTTCGCGCGCTAACGCCTTCACGGCATTCGTCTTCTCCTACGAAATAAGAATGATAGGTTAGGTTGTAGTCAGGGGCCATAACAAATTAAAAAAGTTATAATATAAGAATTTACATTTTAGTTGAAATGATTCTAGTTACGAATAAGTATTAAAGATGATTCAAATCTTTTTCGTTACCGATAACCATGGTGAAAACTCTTTTGGATTACTTTCAGCCATTGTCAATCTTATTGTCAATACTACATGCTTGAAGTAGAAGGAGGGGTACAGAGAAAAAGACTTTTTCTCAGCAAATATAATCGTTACTCAATTATTTTGTTCAACAGTTTTACAAATCTCCCAAAAATAAACGAGAATACGAAAATACACTGAATATCGTGTGTATGGTTATTTATAAAATCCCCTTGAAATAGTTGCGATCGCGGATCACATAAACAAACGAACCTGTCATTCTACAGAGTATCTTTTTCGGTGAAATTATGCAAACGTAAATGTAACTTCGGTAGAACTCCTCGAGAACTTGTAAGCTTATATCACTCTGACCCAACCAGTCCACTCTAAAGTGTATAATTTATAAAAGGGGATTATATTAATACGCGGAGGATGTGGTAGGTGGTAAGTTTTGCATATGAATGTTCGTTGATACAACGAATGGTTAAATGGAGGTTTTCATGAATGTGATAAGGACTAGATCGAATGTTTTAACACTTATAACTAGAATGCGTATTTTTATACAAGTTTGTAGTTTTACGAACATAATCAAGGAAATAAAATTTTAATCGAGATTTGTTTTCTTATATACGTATATTTTAGCGCATTTTATGCATTTTGCGCCATTTGCGTACTTTTCAATTTCGCACGAATAAAATAAAGATCAGCAATATAATTATAACGCTTCTTAAAAATGTGAAAAATCCTGGTTTCCTAAAAGCTTGCAATTGATTTCAGAAAAATTTTTATGAACTCTACCAGATAAATTATGGTAACTCTGAAAACAAAATTTCACGATAAAATGATTTCCGAGTAAAATACACATAAAAGATGATTTAGACGTGTTTTAACGTGTTCGTTTTCTTTTTTAATAGCGATATGTTCTTACCCTCTGCCACACGAAGACGTTATGGACCATTGCGCATCCACAAAACACGATGCCAAGGCCTATGAAAACGGACGTAACGATTGCCGGTGTGACACCAATTACCTCTCAGAGAAAAGACATCGACTCCCGACTGTCGGACGCCAACGCCGCGACGCATCTTAGTCCCCATCAGAGATAAGGCCCCAACCCCGACTTTCGGACTCCTTGGAATCCACACCAAACCCCCCAACATCCCCAAGCCAGGGTGTATATAAGCCGAGACTTCACCCAGCCCGGGGAGTTCTCGTTCTAGTTGCTGTTCTTGTACAACACCCCTTTCTCTGTTCAACGTTATTCTACTGTAAGTGCCAAAGTCATAATAAAGTTCGATAAAAGAGAATTAATAGTTGGGCTACGACTCAGCTTTCTTTTCTCTCGCAACCCAAGTATCCATTTTACGTGACACCGGCGTCGAATAAAACTGGATGAATGTATACAATATCATACCTGAAAGCATTGTTAGAGGATCATTATAACACGTATGCCATAACAAGCGGGACAAAGAATCAGCGCAAATACATATTCTCAATACATATAATTCTCGAAGCGTAAACTATATACATATGCTTTTCATTGAAATTTTCAATACTAGTCGCAAATTATTTTTCAATTAATTTATTATTTAAGTCTTTATATATCAATTCTCGACGAATAAATTACTTAAATTATAGAGAATCTATCTTCAGACAATAGAGAATTCAATATTTTTGGTCGTTAAGTAATTTACAAATTTCTAAAACGATTACGTTCGAAGTTTTGGACAGTATTTGAAGTTTCTAACATGGCATTAAAAAAAAATAAATAAATTTTATGATATAATTAAAAAAACATTGTAGTCTATCATAATTTCTATTCCGTCAAATTTATTAAAACACAGTTTTCTTCTGAACAGAGCCAAAATGTCCGTCTTGAATCGAGTTCAACAGCTTAACGATCGATCGAGCGAATGATAGCTGTGTAAACTAGCATGACACAACGTAAACTTTAGATTAGATCTCGATCCATCCACCAGCCGTATTCATGCATGACATGAATATTCTGTTTCAGCTCTTTATAAATTAATCTGTTAAAACTTCCCTAAAAGACGATCATTTTTATTTTTCTAAGAAAAATAATGACTATTCGGCGTTAAAATTAACTTTATTTCCATTGGATTTCTAAACTGATTTCATACACTCAGAGATAGTTCACAGTATCTTTTAGATTCATGCCTGAATTCAAGAAAAATTAAAAGTATAACTTATGTACTAGTATCTTTCAAAAGGTTAAAGTTGACAGAATTGAAGGAATTGGTTCTTACCAGTTAGAAAGACGGGAATGCTAATGAAAAACCCTCCGACAGCACATATCCGGCTGATGGATGATTTTTGCAGGTACTTGTTACTCCTGAAACAGACAAAACTTGAAGTGAAAGTCAGTTTCACGATTCTATGATAATTGAGCGAAATATAAAGGAACCAGTTTTTTGTTTAACAGCCAAGAATCTTTCAAAAATTCTACTGTAATTGATACTTCAAATATATTTAGTCAGACAAGGGATAATCATAATCGCAACGTTAATCTTAACTTTAATTCAAGGATCAAACAGTATCATTATACATATAAAAGTAAACATAAAGTCTATCCACATTATTGTTATTATTATTATTATATGTTATTCTATAATTGATTTTTATTTCTTTATTATCAATATTATTCTATTTTCTATAATGATTCAATTATATATCTTATTTTTTGTCAATCATATTTCACTGAAAAGATCACTTTGAAAATAATCTAATGGTAAAAAATGAAAAATAATCTTTTTCTACCTTGTCTTCATTTTTTACAAACTCTGTCCACCGCCGTAAACCTATTAAATGCATGAAACGACAAAGCAAAGCTGCTTCACATAATTCCCCGCTCACGCAGTGTCAATCAGCTCACGACCGCAAACGATACTGCCAATTTCCAGCGACCACGAACGATTTCACCGTAATTGCCGGTGTGAAATTTACCAATACGTGCTCGAATTGGTCAATAATGGATAGAGCGCTCTTGCACACACTAATCTACCAACAAATAATATTGACTCAATTGAACAACAGCGCCTAGATTAACGGACAAACCGCATGTTCCAAACAGATTTACAATCACGGCAGAAAATACATGCCGTTATAGATGTTTCCTGGTCAAGACTAATTTCCACGCGTTAAGAACATTGTAACCGGAATCTAGGAAGAACTAGCACTTCCTGGAATAATACTATTGTGTCCTCGATTAATCTTTTCCCACTCATTTTCATCTCTAATTTCTCATGAGGCTAAGATTCCTGCATCTTTTATCATAATAATTTATTAATACTATTAATAAATTGAGACAATTTTACACGTCGTATTTTGCGTTATAAGATGACTTGTAATTTGTAAAATTTACCTGTAAAATTCCTTTGTTTGTTTTACCAAAGCAATAGTTGGCATTTCTATACGACAATAAGAATTTGTTAATACTAATAATTTGTAAGGTTATCAGGTTATCATTCTTCTAATGGATAGTATATTATTGAAACTTTTTTAATATTGAAACGCGATATTTTTTTGGAGAAGAAGTGCATAGTAGTAAAGAGTTGAATTCTACGGACGTAAAAAGTGGACATAACATTTTCTGTACATGGAGTCGCCTGGCCTAAACATTTTATGATTTCCGGGCAAAATACAGACGAATCCAGCGCTGATTTTAAAGCAGCTTCATCCAAATAAGCCACAATAAGAAATTCCCACGAAACAGTTGCGTTCATCCCCTTTCGAGGTCGCCGACCTCTTTGAATGCGTTTCAAGAGCGTCGTACCAATGAAACTTCGAGTTCTAAACTAATTTCTCAGCCTTTTGCGTTAAATTTAACCTTCCGCGTTAGTGTATTTCGGACGAGTTCCTATTTTACGCTTTCGTCGACTTCACCAACGTAACATGCAGCATCCGCAAGTAAAACTGTCTCTTAAATTTGATGTGACACCAATACACGACGAGAAGAATCACAATGCCATTTTTATTCCACTTCGTTAATTTTTCGTCGTAAGGTTTAGCTGTAAATAGGATTAAAAAAATTTAGATTAACGAGGAATTTAAAATTGATCTGTTAAATCAACAATTTCCATTAGTTGTCAATAGATTTTATAAGCTTCAGATTACTGAGAAATTATACACATTGCAAAATATTTACCATTGGTTACCCACGCTACACGTAAATTTGATCAATCTACCAATGCACTAACACTGCAATAAATTTCTATTGCAACATTCCACGCTCCTTTGCCGCACCTTAAACTCCTCGCTAGATTTATTCCACCTTAAAGTGTCACATAACTCCTACGACACCGATATCAAATCTTAAACTCCATCAAATTCCAGAGAAACTTGATTTCGTCGAAAGTAAGAGATTAAACTTAAAAAGCAATTTATTTCATCTTTAAACTATCCCAAACTTCCTAAATATAATTTATATATGTCGGACATAAGAGGACACCGGTGCCTTCCCTCTGAAACCTCGGGAAAATCCATAAAAACATTGTAATTAAAATCTACAGTTGTAACTAAACGATTTGCCGTCATTCTAACCAATTGTATTTGTTTGAGACTTGTGACAATGAGCTTGGGCTCAAGGCGACAATTATACTATAGCTCTCCTTAAAAGAAAGATTTGTAGCGGCACGTGGCAGTAAACATTCCAACGGTTTCTGTCCCGTAGCTTGCCACACGCAGATCCTATTCTTCGAGTAAGATGATTGCCAGATGTCGACGCGTCTCCGCAGTACATGTTCGGCTAGCCCGAGGGCCCGTTATAAATCTTAAGGTTTAGTTAACTAAAGTCCTTCAAACAGACAAACAGTCTCTGTCCCAACTACGGGAAGATAGGGGAGACATATTTTTCAACGAGCGGCGTCTCCCACTAGCAACTTTCCCTCGAGGGCGGCTAGCAACTTTCCCTCGAGGGCGGCTAGCATCTTTTTCTAACCACCGATATGGAGATTGACCAATTAGCAGCAACGCCAATTTCCCTTACTTTCTGAACGAAGGCTTTTCTCGACGAATCCGATGATCTCGTATCCTTAGACACACCCCATTATAGTTTTCCTCTGTGGCACCATCGGGACGGGAAAGGCATTCTCGCTCGCGATCTCATCGATAAAAGAGTAACGTCTTCGCGATCAGTGGTTATTTCACGTTTTAACCAGACTTAGACTTTGTGAGTACGTTCTGTTGTCATCCCGTTGGCCGCGGATTCGTTATTGAGCCCGAGAGCATCGTCACTCGTGTCGCGAGTGCCGAACCGCCGTGATCAATTGTCGAGACTGTACTAATTCTATCATTGCAATAAACTACACCTGTGTGTACCGTATCAATGGCTAATCCTCGAGAAGATTCCTTTGACGCTCACAACCCCACTCCCAGTGCCAATCCGACATCAGAAGTGGGATCAGAACGGCTTCGAGCGCTGGAAGGGCAGGTCGCTGTCATGAACAACCTAATTCATACGCTAATGCAAAGGCCAAATACGGGAGCCACCAAATTACCACATTTTAACCCAGAAGTCGCAGGCGCCGACCCAGCCGCGTGGTGCGCGGCTGTTAGTAGGGCCATGAAGAACAACCTCCTACGAGATGACGCGCTATACTCTGCCTTAAGTGACTCTCTACAGGGTTCTGCAGCACATTGGCTGGCACGAATGACGGGAGACGGAGAGGTTACTTGGTCTACCGTTAAGGAACGATTCCTTATACATTTCGGTGGCCGAGAGACGACGTCCTCATCGTTAATCAAGGTATCCAGGGAACCGCGGGGAGTGGGCGAATCCACGGGGGCGTTTGCCGGCCGTGTCCGTTCC
>NW_026099514.1:0-23871 GCF_024542735.1 Bombus huntii
TTCTGGCTACAACTAATTCCCCTTGGTACGTATATCACGTTATTTCAATGTTTTCTAAGTAGAAAATATCGTAATATTTCTCCAAATTCCAAATATGTTATTGTGTTGTTTGAAGTATTCCTTCATTATTATTAGTATAATAGAACGATAATATTTATTGTAAATATGTTATTAGGGGCATTGATGCAGCTTTACTCAGGCGTCTCGAAAAGCAAATATACGTATCATTACCCAATGAAGTTGCTCGACTTGGTATATTCAAATTATACCTTAGCAACCACTTATTAGAAAATACAGATATTGTAAACCACATAGTAAAATGTACTGAAAGATATTCTTGTGCAGATATAAAATTGCTTTGTAAGCAAGCGTGGCTACTAGAAATAAGCCCGATATGGAGGAGACTTGAAAAGAAAGAAACACCTGTTACCACTTTGAAATATGAATTAAAAAGTTATGAAATATTAGCAAAATTGTTAAAAAAAATGTCACCTACAGTTATGCAAATAGATAAATATGATACGTGGAACAAATAAATACGCAATCGTAAGGACAGATATTGAAAAATATAAATAAATGGATTATCGTTCGAGAAATCATTCGTATGTGTGTGCATGTGTGTGCGCGCGCGCGCTATAGGCTAAGTTTAAAATGTTCGGTTGTATTATATCCTTGTATTATATATGTCGGAGATGAAAGGAAAACCGGAGCCTTCCCTTTGCAATTTTGAGGAAGCCTTCTAATGCTTTAGCCTAGATTTTATCATAACTGTAATTAAGCAATTGTCATTTGTAATTGTTTGATATTTGTGAAAGCGAAAGTGGGTTCGAGGTGACAACTGGTCGCCGAACGTAGCCACGGTCACGGAATAAACGTTTTGCCTGACGAAGGTGTGGATCGGTTGTATTGTTCTCCCTAGAAATCACATAGAATTGTACTTTAGAGATGTCGATATAATGGGACACACGTTGTATTAGGAATCAATCTCCAGACAGAAACTGCCTAGTAACGGCGTTTGAATCTTTCTCGATGTTTCCAAAGAGTATACAACAAACTTTTGACAGAAATTGCCTAGCAACAACGATTGGAACCTTCTCGATGTTTCCAGCGAGCATATAACAAACAAATGCAATCGTATAGCGAAAAAGATTTTCATCAGATATTCATTCGTGTGATCACCTTGGAAAGTGATACATCGAGCAATTTACCGAGTGTCTCAGCAATTGTAGTTTGTGTTTAAAATTATTCTACACATAGTAAAGAGTTATCCTGTTGACCGTGGATTCGTTTGAACCCCGGAACATTGTTAATAGCGTTAATTAAATTCATTATTCGTGAAACTTATCAATCGTTAATCTCATTATACGTTAAATTCATTATTCGTAAGACATATTATTCGTTCCTCTTATTGTTCGTTAAACTTATTAATCTTTAATCTAATTATTAGTTAAACTTATCGTTTGTTAATCTTATTATTTATTAAACTCATTATTCATAATATTTTGTAAAACCTTGTTTATTCGCGTAAATATATTCTCTGTTTCGTAAAACAATGGCTAATTCAAACGAAGGATCATTACGCGCCTTAAATCCTAATGATAACCCGACATATATATGTGAGTGTATTTTATCAAAAATATGTTTTTTATGTTTTCTTATCTTAGTAATTATTTTTAAAAAAGTCTTAAAGTCTTATATGAAAATAAAGCTGTTCTTTATTTCAAATAATTGAAGTAAATAAATACAATGAGTTTTATATTTTATTATATCTTATATTATTGTTATATTGTTATTGAAAAAATTGATATAATCAACAGTTCTTCCTGTTCTCTTGATTGTTTCTTGCTTGTTTCAAACCATGGTAATAACCTACAAAAGAAATAACATAGTCCATTGAAAATTTAATATACAATAAAATACTTATATGAAATAATTACCTGTGTAATATACCATGCAACCACTAATATACCATGACATCAACATACTTGAAAGTGCGTCTGTATCATTATCTGGTAATCTAGTACATTTTATTAAAATTTCGTATTTTTTTTCCAAATAAAATGTTAAACTTATTCCAAATTACTTATTAATATTAGAAGTATTCAGCATTCCATTAGAATTTTTAAATTGTACTTACTTGGCCATTAATTGTGGTGGTAAAGGAGGTGCAGGTGGCATTATATCAGTCATCGAATTGAAAGATGGTCCCGGTATGAAGTGATGTTTATACGCATTTGCTTCTTCAGAGTCACAATCCATTTTTTCTACATTATATTTTTTCGAATTTACATTTGTAGAAAAATTAGTCTCACAAGTCTCATCGTTCTCTTCATTGAATTTCTCTTCCAAAGCTTTCTTTTGTTGTCCTATTTGACTTTGCAAACCTTCTGATTCTAAAAGAGAACTCAACTCGACTTTCTGTGTATTACCATAGCCTAAACACAGAGTAAAAGAAATTTTTGTCATTTAATAGAATGACTGAGTGCCATTCGGTTACTGTCCTTACAGGCAATGTATTAGAATTTCCCGTGCATAAATGTATATGTATAAATGTTTGCCTTGATATATGTAGTAATAATCACTCGTCTAATGAGGAGAATTATATTCCAAGCAGCTAATAATGAACAATAAGTAACATGCATGTTTATGGTTCATGACCCTATATCCCACGGGTCTCCCCATAGACATTGACAGGTACTCCTGCCCAGTTAAGGACCTGCTGAATGACACTGTGATAGACTATGCGAAAGCCTTTACTTCATATATATATGTATTTTTAGTACATTTCTTAATTGACATAACCATCATGCTAAAGGTATTACCTACAAATTTTACAACACACGTGCTGTTGAGGTTATTCGGTGTGTAAACAGAGAAAACACGTGGATAAATTGTAAGGTAGAAAATATATTTAAATAGAAGTGTAATAAGTAAAAATACAATTTGAGCTGGTCCAGATCCGCACGCTAGCTGTGTTACCTAATAACTGAAAAACCCCGAAGCCAACGTCGCCTGTCTACTGTTTATGGCCTGACTTCGTCGCAGTCTTTTGTCTACACGCTGTCGATGGCTTCAGTGCTTGAGAAAACTAAAAAAGACCAGATGTAGAGTTTTCTTAGAAGTGAACTTCAACACCCTCCCTAAAACTCTACATCCCTACAAACAATTATCTCAAATTTACAAATTATCTCTTAATATTTTCTAACTCTTGTCGTAAATATCTGAAAATTAATTTGTCAATGCCTTCTCAAGTACATTTGCCAGCCGCCTTTCTCTTTTCCATACAAATTAATTTATTACACAAAAAAAAAAAACTAGAAGACTAAACAGATCATGTAGAGTTTTTCCTCTTTTTGTTTGAGAAGTAATAATCACTTCGACACCCTCCCTAAAAACTCTACATGTTTACAAACAATTACATCTTAATATCTTTTTTACTTTTCAAACCTAACTTTTTCCTTAAATATTCAAATCTCGGTTTTGGCAATGCCTTTGTACATATATCCGCCAATTGCTCTTCGCTTGTTACATACGTTATATCAATTTCGCCTCTATTGTATAAATCTCGCAAAAAATGATATCTTACGTCAATATGCTTACTTCTTTGATGGAATTCTGGATTCTTAATTAATTTCACGGCACTAGTATTGTCTACACATAGCATATACTTAAGGATCTCTAATTTACATTCAAGAAATATTTTCTTTAGCCACATAATTTCTTTCGCTCCTGAGGCTGCACTGACATATTCAGCTTCGGTCGTAGATAAAGCTATACATTGTTGTCGCTTACATTGCCATGTGATGGCCGCATTCGCATACTTACATACAACGCCTGATGTCGACTTTTTTGTTTCTTTGTCGCCTGCATAGTCAGCGTCGCTAAAGGTTTCGAGACTGCCTGCTTTTGTATATAAGAGTCCCATGTCTGCGGTCCCTTTTATGTAGCGCAAAATTCGTTTGACTAATTTCCATTGATACTGGTTTGGATTCTCTAAGTGTCTCGCCGCTATATTTATTGCAAAACTAATATCTGGCCTACTTACGGTTTGTAAAAACATTAAGTTCCCTACGGCTTCTCTGTATGGTGCGTTACAATCATTATCGCCTATGTTACTTTCGTTCCAATTAGTCTCGATAGGTGTAGAAACACTGTTTGCCTCATTCATATTAAATTTTTCCAATATGTTTTCGATATACCTACTCTGATGAATGAATATTGAACCATCTTCTAATCTATTAATTTCAAGTCCAAGAAAACTCTTTACTTCTTTCGAACTCGTAATTTTGAATTCTTTATTTAAATCATCGAAGAATTTATCAATTAAAGATTCGTCTGAAGCTGCTACCAGTCCATCGTCTACGTATATGGTCATCAACATTAATTTGTCGTCTTCTGTATAAATATAAAAACAAGGATCTGCGTTACTCTGATAAAATTTTAAGTTCGAGATAAATTTTGTGAAACGTTCCGTCCAACATCTTGGAGACTGCTTTAAGCCATATAGGCTTTTTAGCAATTTACAAACCCGATTTGTACCATCATCATAACCTTTAGGTTGTTTCATATAAATATCTTCTTTCAGACTTCCATATAAGAATGCGGTTTTAATGTCGAACTGTCCGAGGTGTAAATTATTTTTGGCTGCAATACTGAGCATTAATCTAATTGTGTCAAACCGAGCAACGGGACTATATGTTTCCTTATAATCTATGCCTTCTTTCTGTGAACACCCTCTTATTACAAGTCGCGCTTTGTATCGTTCCGAGTTGTCCGGATTTAGCTTTATCGTTAAAACCCACCTATTGCTAAGTACCTTCTGATCTTTAGGTTTTTCTACAAATATCCACGTCTTATTTTCATGGTGCGATTTCATTTCATCATTCATAGCTGTTTCCCATAACTCTTTCTTTTCGGATCTCATCGCTTCGTTAAAATCCACCGGTAATTTTTCCGCCACGTACGTTACTGGGTAACCATAAAAATCGGTTCGTTTGATCTTATCTCTATCTCTCAATTGTCTCATATTGTCGCTAGTTCCATGAGGTTGTTTTTCATGTTCACTCTCTGCACTTTCATACGTACATGCTCTATCGCTCTGCGCACTCACATCTTCGCGCTCGACAATTTTCGGTAAACTTAATTTTACGAATTTCGCATTTTCTAGTTCAGGCTTAAATATTACGTCACGGCTTAATATTACATTTTTTACTGTTGGCACGTACACTCGATACCCTCGTCCGTCATCTAATAGCCTACCAAATATCCTTTGTTAGCCTTTTTGTCAAGTTTTGTCCTTTTCTCCGCAGGTATGTGAGCAAAGCACTCAGTACCGAAAACCCTAAACTTTTCTAAATTCGGCGGTTTCCCGTACCACAGTTCATATGGTGTTTTCTTATCTTGTCTTGTCGGCCTCGTCTTATTTATGACATGTACTGCTGTGTTCATGGCTTCGGCCCATAAGAACAGCGGTAGATTTGGTTTCGAATATAGCATCGACCGACCTGCCTCTACTATTGTTCTATTTTCCCTTTCTGCGACACCATTCTGTTCAGGAGTGTATGGGACGTTAATCGTGTGTCTAATTCCCTGACTTCTTAAAAATTCTTTGACTTCTTTATTTTGGAATTCTTTCCCTCCATCACTATGAATTTCTTTAATTTTATCCTTAAATTGATTTTCAACTTCTAGGCAAAAGGTTTTTAGTTTTTCAATTACTTCTGACTTACGTCGTAAGAAGTAAATCTTTGTGAATTTTGAAAAATCATCTTTAAATGTCAGAAAATACAGTTTCTTGCCTAATGACTCGACTTTCATAGGTCCACATACATCCGTATAAATAATTTCGCGAGGTTTAGTCGCCCGATTGATTTTCTCGTGAAAACTCGATCTATGCTGTTTCCCGTACGCGCAACCTTCACAGAAAAAGTTATTGTCCTCTACAACTTTCATATTTGAATTCTTTAAGAATTCTTTAACATGTCTGATGTTCTGATGACATAGCCGTTCGTGCCATAACTGCAATGTGTCCGCGTTTGACTCCGCTCTATTGCTAAAATTACAAACTGACGGTATGATAACTCGCATATCTACTTTATACAAATTTCCGATAACAGAACCTCTTGCTATTATTTTCTGATTTTGTAAAAATATGCAATTGGTCCCTTCCTTTGAAATACAAAAATCTATGCCTCTTCTTGCGACAGATCTAATCGAAAACAGATTTCTTTTCATACCTGGTACGTATAGAACATCGTTCATTGTACATGTTACCCATTTGCCGTCCACAAAAGTCTCTACTCTGATTTTTCCTTTGCCGCACGCATCCATGAACGGACCATCGCCGATCTCTATTTTCACCGTGTTATCGAATTCTTCGAAAACGCTGAACCATTCCCGTCGTCCTGTCATGTGATCCGTAGCTCCTGAGTCGATTATCCAAACATCAGCGTTTGCCGTTTGTATCGCTGAGGTACTTCCTAATAGACCAATTCCGCTGTGATCCCGATTTTGGTTTCTAGGTTCCTGGTTGTCTCTATTGTTGCTTCTTTTGTTATTTTTAAAACAGTTTTTGCTAGTGTGGCCTTTCCTTTTGCATATAAAGCATCTAAAGCAATCCTTCTTTAGATGGCCAACTTTTCCACAGTTAAAGCAACTTGGTCCTTGTTTCTCGTATTCACGTTTACTTGACTGCTTCTGCTGTTCCCTTTTATAATTATTACCTTTTGTTACCAGTGCCACCGATGTTTCCTGGTCGTCTTTCTTCCATCTAATTTCTTCCGTCATCAGCCTGGTACTAAGCCTGTCTAAGGTCTTCTTTTCTTCTTCCACGGAATCCCACGCACTGTGAAAATGATCGAATTTGTTTGATAACACCGATAAAATGCGTGTTATCAGCATTTTCTCGCCAATTTCACTCCCAAGGACTTTCATCTTCGCCGCTATGAGTTCCAACTTTGATAGGTTGTAAGAGACATTTTCAGATTCTTCCCATTTAAAATCGAAGAACTGCTTCTGGACCATATTTAAATTCTCATCCGACTTCATGTCATATACTGTATTCAGCTTTTTCCACATTTCATGTGCTGTCGTGCAACATAAAAGAAGATCCAACGGTTTCTTTCCTACTGAGGTCACGATTAATTTTCTCGCTAATCGATCTGCTTTCAAAAATCTTCCACGAGCGATTTCTTTCTCCGCGCTGTTACCTGGATGACACAAATTCTCTTCACACACGTTGATCAGGTCGTCATCTTCCTCCAAAAGTGTACGCATAACAAAACGCCACTGGAGCCAATTTTCTTCGCCGCGTAACATCTCGACCTTCGCACTTGCTGATTCCATTTTAGCACTATCCCTTATTTTACTAAGCACAACACTTTAACAATTTATTCATTTCACGTTGCTACCTTGCAATTTACAGCCCTGGGCCCATAACCTGTTGAGGTTATTCGGTGTGTAAACAGAGAAAACACGTGGATAAATTGTAAGGTAGAAAATATATTTAAATAGAAGTGTAATAAGTAAAAATACAATTTGAGCTGGTCCAGATCCGCACGCTAGCTGTGTTACCTAATAACTGAAAAACCCCGAAGCCAACGTCGCCTGTCTACTGTTTATGGCCTGACTTCGTCGCAGTCTTTTGTCTACACGCTGTCGATGGCTTCAGTGCTTGAGAAAACTAAAAAAGACCAGATGTAGAGTTTTCTTAGAAGTGGTAACCACTTCAACACGTGCCATTGTTTTCGTAAATTTTTGATATTATAGCTTCATAAGTTTCTCCATCCTCTGAGTATATTGCACGATAAGGTGCTCCTATGATCCATTTCTATAGAGAGAAGATGTGTATACAAATAAATATAAGTAAATAGCAAAATAAAATAATTTGCTTCTTAATCAATATATTTAATAATATTCTGTATCAAATTTGTAATATTCTATCAAAATCACAACCTTGTGTAATTTACTTGCGTGTTTAGGCTGCTTAAGATTTTGTAGGTTTTCTTTCGGTTGAGAATTTCCAACATCCATTCCCATTCGCTTGATAACTTCTTCTTTTGCTAAATATATTGCTTTATCATATGCTTCTATTAATGCACTATCATCCCAAACATTATCATTGGCTGAGTCTGTATCCTTTTGAGATAGCAAATTATACGTTATTAATATTGATACAAGTATTTTATTATCAAACTATTGCAAATTATCATATATGTCATTTTTCAAAAATTGACTAAAAGGTAGTGGATACTGTTAATTACTATTATGCTAAGATCTTGTACTAAAATAATGTTAAAACCATTACGTTTCCATTACCATACATACGTTTCCATTTCCTCGTATAAAAAGAACATTCATATCATCTGCCATTTTAAAATAACATCATTTAAATATTGAATTTGCTTCTGAAATATTAATTTGTCTCATTTCTTTAACTCTAACACATTGTAAACAATGATGACATTATACCAACTATAATACTAAAAATCTATTCCCCATACATTCTAAAGATTATTTTTTGAAGCAAGGTTAACATTGAATGTTCCCAAACTTCAATAACTGTACTTTACTTTCTTTACAATATCTAACAATATATTAGAATACTATAAAAAAATATTGTATGCACAAGAAACTGTTTATAGCGAAATAGCAAAAGAATTAATCACATATTATAACTAAAACGAGATTGTTAAGTAGATTATATTATACTGCATATGCGTTAGTGTTTCAGCTGGTAAATATAGTTTTTATATCTGAAGATAAATAAGATTTAATTCTATAAAATTGCATAATGAATTATACATCTATCTATTACTATTCGTATTTCCCCTTAGTTGTATGTTGTCAATAGCATCAATCACGAACATATAAATAAATATAGAAGAAACCGTTCGGAAATGGAAAGGGAAAAATGAACATGGAAGACAAGAAAGTTTTCTTCAGGTTTAGCGTATGCGTGATACGCTTTGAATGTCTCAGATAAAGATAAAGATACTCTGCTCATTTCTATTTGTTCCGCAGAACGAGAAATTTGTTGTCTTTCATATTGGTTTTTACGATTCAATTTTTGGGCAGTTTTCCCTAGCGAGTGTCGGTCCCTGTTTGATATAACCAGACCGTAATTTATACAGATATGTATTATAGATATATATTTGTAAAACTGAAATCAGATGAAATAAATGTTGCCTGAGGTTTTAAACGTTTAATAAAAACAATATTTCATTTGGAAAAAATGTAAGATATGTAAAATTACACATTGATCATTTTGCTGGTCTTGTATCATAAAACGTGTGGCCCGAAGAGCACGTGTCCGGTAGAGATACGTCACTTGTGTTAGGAATCGTTTTATAACCTATCACAGTAAAGGAACGTCCCAGTATAGCAGCCGAAGAATGCCGTGGAAGTTTTTGTACAAAGTACAATTGATCTACAATTGATATTTTCCGCAATACTTATCTGGTGTTCGGTCAGGGTGTCCCATACTCATGATATTTATGACAGTGGAATGGCGTTAGTAAATCAATTACAAAAATTTTCGAGATCAATTCTCGGTATTGCATCAAATTATTCAAAATATACAAGCAACACAACGTTGCCCTTTTTGCAGGCAACAAGAGGAATATCGACCACGCAACCACTTTCAGAAAAACAAGAGTAAGTGATACAAATTTTCTTGTGCTTTCCTTCTTTTTTTAATAGAATTTCA
The DNA here is from genome assembly GCF_024542735.1 of Bombus huntii. Taxonomy (NCBI): domain Eukaryota; kingdom Metazoa; phylum Arthropoda; class Insecta; order Hymenoptera; family Apidae; genus Bombus; species Bombus huntii. The sequence continues at coordinate 9,707 of NW_026099514.1, forward strand.
GTACTTGCCTTCCAATATAAAATTGGTGTCAAAATAATAATGCTAATAATAATGTCTAAGAAATTTTTCTCTTTGTAGGAGTATAACATCTAGAAAAATAACATAGTATTAATAGAATAGTATTAATAAGAACAACATTGACAGTGAACAACTAAAAATATAACACTGTTATAAATATATGATATACGAATTTTATTTATGTATTATTAAGACAAGTATATCTTATTTTTAAATTATTTCTATTATCATAAGTGATACATATAATTAAGGTATAATTAAGAGAAGATTAATTGAAGAAACACAAAAAATAAAGAAAATAATTATATTGAGATAATTTTTATCTTTCATAAATATTATTTTCAGAGTAAATATAACGTTTGTTAAAGCAAGTGGAGAGAGAATCAAAGCAAAAGGGAAAGTTGGAGATACTATATTAGACATAGTAGTAAATAATGAAATTGATTTAGATGGATATGGTATGTTTTAAAGAAGCATAATTTACTTAATTTAAAATAAATAATTTTGAGGTAGAAAATATTTGAAAATTTTCATTTTTATCAAGTTTAATATTCTTATTATTTTTAACTTTTGATACTTTATTATATAAGTATGTTGTAATCTTAAAATATAATTGATATAGGTGCTTGTGAAGGAACATTAACTTGTAGTACGTGCCATTTAATATTTTCGAAAGAAGTTTATGATGCACTTCCTGACAAACCAACAGATGAAGAATTAGACATGTTGGATTTAGCATATGAATTAACAGATACGTTAGTTCATAATAATCAGTATCAAATCATTCACATTATTAATTCTATTACCTTTTAATATTTTATAAAGTGAATTTTTCTATTTAAATTTATGTAAAAACAGGTTAGTATTGGGTATTTCGAAATCTGCATCTCAATGTAGAATTTCAAATCGCTATCTCTGAATACTACGAAACTGAAATTATAATAAATTTTCATAGTTTTTTATTTATGACCCTATAATCATTACAAATCTATGTTGGAATTAGCATATTTACAATGTTGATTTTCAAATGGATAAATAGAAATCTTATTGTGTATTAGTATTAATTTGTATAGCAATAAATATATTTATTGACATATTCAGTTATATAATATTTAATTTCAGGTCACGGCTAAGCTGTCAAATAGTAATGTCTAAGGAACTAGATGGAATTGAGGTAAGAGTTCCATCAACAATTAATGATGCAAGAGCATAACTGAAATTATCTATAGGTTTTTGAAAATTTGTATACAATGTTATACATCTCTTGTTAAAAAACCCTTGTTATAATTATTAAAATATTGGTATTAAAAAAATATAATAAAGAATCTTGTGTTTAAATGTGAAGCTTATATATATACATATGTTATAGTATAATTGCAATTTTGATATTTGTACATTGCCATTGTAAAAAGCCTATCCAATTATGAAGAAAATATATCTTTTATTTTTAATATACAGGGTGTCAATTTTAAAACGTTCATCTAAATTATTTTCGTTACTATTAAAGATAAGAAGAAATTACTAAGGAAGACTTAAATGGTTTTAAGATGTGTACTTGGTTATGATAAAAAAGACTCTTGTGGAATAAATTTTGCAACTTCTGAAAGATTAGATAAAAGCTTAGAACCTAAAAAATAATTTGAAATTAATTTCGTTTAGATATACTGTTTGATTTCTTAGCTATGGGCAAGTTTAAAAGATCATCAAACTCATGGTCAACAAAACAACAGAAATGTACATGCAATGCTTTTTCGTTTCACAACAAGTTATCTGACACTATCATCATTTTCGTGGCACATGCAACATTATCGATTCAGTATAGTAATGTTTTGGATTAAAACAAATGTCTCGACATTGGAGCAAAATATTTCAACCTTTAAGGACTAAAATTAAAACTTATGAGTTTGTTTATAATTTTAATGGATTTTATTAATATTGTGTTTACTGGTTTATTAATTACAAGAAAGTTTGTAAAAGACTGAAGTTTTACGTAAAAAGTACAAATATTCTTTTAACAAAATTAGTCAAATCACATCATTATTTATACATATTGTATATAAATAAAATATGCGGATATATTACTTTACCCTAGAACTAAAATTCAATAATATTGAAGAATCTTATTTATTCAGATTTTGTACATTATCGCTTCTAACCTCGGATAATAGAACAACAAATTAAATATTTTTAAACAAAAAAACTTTGTTCCTTTGTTTGATTTCCCTTGCTCGCGTTTCTTAACTACTTAGATATAAAATACTTGCGTTTTCGAAAATTCATACTTCACAAGCTACTAAACGCTTTATCTGTTCAGAATAATTTATTGTTTTCTTAACTAGGTACATACCAAATACATCTATTAAGTTGGTATTTCTCATAATTACCAGTACATAAAGCTAAAACACTTTTGTACTATGCATGTTATACATGGATCTAACAAATAATTTAACTTGTGTATTGTCGTTTGTATATTTTGTTACGTGTAAAATATTCTATTTCTACACTACTTACAAGTTCGATAAAGTGTACATTACACATCGTGAAATTTACATATTTTCACTTGGTTACCCTGCCCAATTCGAATATAATTCAGAACGTATGTGCTATATTTATATATTCTGCATTTGTTTTGTATATTATGTACACTGATCTGATCTTTGTAAACGCGAGTTTTACGATATTAATGAGAAATTTGCCAATTTAATGGAAGTTGTTAATTTTTTCTGGCACGTTTCACGTTAGCAGACATGTTTCTTAAGTTACAGTCGAAAAGTGTTTTTATGTAAAAGAATAGGAATGATCAAGTTATTTTAAGATGACAAGATATTTCACGTCTTCTATTTAAATATAGCGTTAAATTTTAATTCCGTCAATTCGTATATACTCATACATCGAATTTCCTTTTCTCATGTCATTTCTTTTCTTTCATTTCACATTTAATTACAAAGATAAAGTGTAAGTACGTTCCTCATAAAATTAATATCAAATGTCGCAAAATATACAAAAGTAAACTAAGAAGAGGGGACATATTATTACACAAACTGTCGTTCATATTGCATATGTACATATGCAGTATAAAAACAATACTTTTTAGTTTTTAATCTCTTGTTTAAATAATCCTAATATCTAAATTTGTATCGGTCATTGATTCGATATAACTGCGTTTATTGGAAGTAATTAAGCTATAGCCTGCGCACAAGAGAAGAAGGAACAAACACGTATAGTATACACGCTTAAATAACAAAATTAAGTCAGTTTACGTTCAATGTGAACTTGATCAAAGTTCCAGTCTCGAATTATAGAGTTTCTTACTATCAGTTTACAAAATTCGATATTACGATTATGTACCGTATTTGAAAAACATAAAATGCTTTGTTTAATTTTAAATAAAACTAATATTTACCAAAGCGAATACGAAAAAAATGTTATCATCAAACTCAATTTTCAATTATCAAACTTAATCCAGCACAAATACAAATGTTATTCGTGCTTTTTTACTTTTACTACTTTTCAACTCTCTATAGTTCGAGATTTGAGTTCCGCTAACTTTCTTTCTACTGCGCATGCGCAACAGGAAAACTTGAATTACACGTAATAGTAAAAAATTCGAAAATCTTATCCTTTCGTGGCAGCGAAAGTAACCTAGGACTAGAGGTTCCATAACATTAATAATAATAAGGCAATAATATTAATATTAATAATAATGTAATCGAGTACTACTAACAATATTAATAATAATAATAATAGTATGGTAATGGCAAGATACACGCGGGTATAAATTAATCATTCCTTTCGTAATATCTACGACGTCTTCGGGATATTCTTTAGAAATTACTTTATTTCTGGTCAATATTCATTAACGAGCAACTTTTCTCTCTGTTTCTTATCACGATTTTTTTCACTTCATCACAATTGTACCGTTAGAAATTATTCAAAACATTGTTAAAATGTCCATGAAATATATGCAATTGCCGTATTGAATAAGCGAGTAATGAAGTTGCTGTTTCACTGAATAAAAGTGAAATCTCCAATGCGTGTGCTCAAGTAAAGATTGGTACATCAATGCCTATTATTCTTAATCAATATTCATCATTTAACAATTAGGACCGAATTTTTACAAACCAACTCTAAACCACGACCCAATTTACAAATAAAAAGATCGATGTGTAAATTAACTATCAACTATTAATCTCCAATCCTATGTGAAGATATAATGTTCGGACCAAATTTCTAAACTAACGTGGACAATTCATGCGGACTATTGGTGGTTGCTGCGCTACTTAGATCCAATGTGGCAGCCGGAAGACCAGGACTGACGCTGCCGGTTGCTTCCCGTGGCAAATGCTGCGATCTATTTAGCTTATTTCCAGGACTCGGTGGCGATCTATCTGCTGGTGTATCCGGTGGCGTAACCACGTTTCTGTGTCCGCTCACGTTCAGATGATTGTGCGTCGCCGCGATCGGAGCTGGCGATGAGAGCAACAAGAGCGGTGGAGACATTGACACGTGTCGATGATGATGATGGTGATGATAGTGTTGGTACTGTGCAGCTCGGCCGTGCGTTGCGTGGCTGGTATTTAGTTGGTTCGTCACGGGCCCGACTTTCGTTGGGCAGCCAGCATGGTGGATGGTTAACGGGCCACGTAGTTGTTGTTGCTGTTGTAGCTGGTGCTGGTTCTGGTGCTGTTGCAGCTGCTGCTGACGCTGCAGCTGTACCGCCGCTTCGCACTGTTCGCGCGCTAACGCCTTCACGGCATTCGTCTTCTCCTACGAAATAAGAATGATAGGTTAGGTTGTAGTCAGGGGCCATAACAAATTAAAAAAGTTATAATATAAGAATTTACATTTTAGTTGAAATGATTCTAGTTACGAATAAGTATTAAAGATGATTCAAATCTTTTTCGTTACCGATAACCATGGTGAAAACTCTTTTGGATTACTTTCAGCCATTGTCAATCTTATTGTCAATACTACATGCTTGAAGTAGAAGGAGGGGTACAGAGAAAAAGACTTTTTCTCAGCAAATATAATCGTTACTCAATTATTTTGTTCAACAGTTTTACAAATCTCCCAAAAATAAACGAGAATACGAAAATACACTGAATATCGTGTGTATGGTTATTTATAAAATCCCCTTGAAATAGTTGCGATCGCGGATCACATAAACAAACGAACCTGTCATTCTACAGAGTATCTTTTTCGGTGAAATTATGCAAACGTAAATGTAACTTCGGTAGAACTCCTCGAGAACTTGTAAGCTTATATCACTCTGACCCAACCAGTCCACTCTAAAGTGTATAATTTATAAAAGGGGATTATATTAATACGCGGAGGATGTGGTAGGTGGTAAGTTTTGCATATGAATGTTCGTTGATACAACGAATGGTTAAATGGAGGTTTTCATGAATGTGATAAGGACTAGATCGAATGTTTTAACACTTATAACTAGAATGCGTATTTTTATACAAGTTTGTAGTTTTACGAACATAATCAAGGAAATAAAATTTTAATCGAGATTTGTTTTCTTATATACGTATATTTTAGCGCATTTTATGCATTTTGCGCCATTTGCGTACTTTTCAATTTCGCACGAATAAAATAAAGATCAGCAATATAATTATAACGCTTCTTAAAAATGTGAAAAATCCTGGTTTCCTAAAAGCTTGCAATTGATTTCAGAAAAATTTTTATGAACTCTACCAGATAAATTATGGTAACTCTGAAAACAAAATTTCACGATAAAATGATTTCCGAGTAAAATACACATAAAAGATGATTTAGACGTGTTTTAACGTGTTCGTTTTCTTTTTTAATAGCGATATGTTCTTACCCTCTGCCACACGAAGACGTTATGGACCATTGCGCATCCACAAAACACGATGCCAAGGCCTATGAAAACGGACGTAACGATTGCCGGTGTGACACCAATTACCTCTCAGAGAAAAGACATCGACTCCCGACTGTCGGACGCCAACGCCGCGACGCATCTTAGTCCCCATCAGAGATAAGGCCCCAACCCCGACTTTCGGACTCCTTGGAATCCACACCAAACCCCCCAACATCCCCAAGCCAGGGTGTATATAAGCCGAGACTTCACCCAGCCCGGGGAGTTCTCGTTCTAGTTGCTGTTCTTGTACAACACCCCTTTCTCTGTTCAACGTTATTCTACTGTAAGTGCCAAAGTCATAATAAAGTTCGATAAAAGAGAATTAATAGTTGGGCTACGACTCAGCTTTCTTTTCTCTCGCAACCCAAGTATCCATTTTACGTGACACCGGCGTCGAATAAAACTGGATGAATGTATACAATATCATACCTGAAAGCATTGTTAGAGGATCATTATAACACGTATGCCATAACAAGCGGGACAAAGAATCAGCGCAAATACATATTCTCAATACATATAATTCTCGAAGCGTAAACTATATACATATGCTTTTCATTGAAATTTTCAATACTAGTCGCAAATTATTTTTCAATTAATTTATTATTTAAGTCTTTATATATCAATTCTCGACGAATAAATTACTTAAATTATAGAGAATCTATCTTCAGACAATAGAGAATTCAATATTTTTGGTCGTTAAGTAATTTACAAATTTCTAAAACGATTACGTTCGAAGTTTTGGACAGTATTTGAAGTTTCTAACATGGCATTAAAAAAAAATAAATAAATTTTATGATATAATTAAAAAAACATTGTAGTCTATCATAATTTCTATTCCGTCAAATTTATTAAAACACAGTTTTCTTCTGAACAGAGCCAAAATGTCCGTCTTGAATCGAGTTCAACAGCTTAACGATCGATCGAGCGAATGATAGCTGTGTAAACTAGCATGACACAACGTAAACTTTAGATTAGATCTCGATCCATCCACCAGCCGTATTCATGCATGACATGAATATTCTGTTTCAGCTCTTTATAAATTAATCTGTTAAAACTTCCCTAAAAGACGATCATTTTTATTTTTCTAAGAAAAATAATGACTATTCGGCGTTAAAATTAACTTTATTTCCATTGGATTTCTAAACTGATTTCATACACTCAGAGATAGTTCACAGTATCTTTTAGATTCATGCCTGAATTCAAGAAAAATTAAAAGTATAACTTATGTACTAGTATCTTTCAAAAGGTTAAAGTTGACAGAATTGAAGGAATTGGTTCTTACCAGTTAGAAAGACGGGAATGCTAATGAAAAACCCTCCGACAGCACATATCCGGCTGATGGATGATTTTTGCAGGTACTTGTTACTCCTGAAACAGACAAAACTTGAAGTGAAAGTCAGTTTCACGATTCTATGATAATTGAGCGAAATATAAAGGAACCAGTTTTTTGTTTAACAGCCAAGAATCTTTCAAAAATTCTACTGTAATTGATACTTCAAATATATTTAGTCAGACAAGGGATAATCATAATCGCAACGTTAATCTTAACTTTAATTCAAGGATCAAACAGTATCATTATACATATAAAAGTAAACATAAAGTCTATCCACATTATTGTTATTATTATTATTATATGTTATTCTATAATTGATTTTTATTTCTTTATTATCAATATTATTCTATTTTCTATAATGATTCAATTATATATCTTATTTTTTGTCAATCATATTTCACTGAAAAGATCACTTTGAAAATAATCTAATGGTAAAAAATGAAAAATAATCTTTTTCTACCTTGTCTTCATTTTTTACAAACTCTGTCCACCGCCGTAAACCTATTAAATGCATGAAACGACAAAGCAAAGCTGCTTCACATAATTCCCCGCTCACGCAGTGTCAATCAGCTCACGACCGCAAACGATACTGCCAATTTCCAGCGACCACGAACGATTTCACCGTAATTGCCGGTGTGAAATTTACCAATACGTGCTCGAATTGGTCAATAATGGATAGAGCGCTCTTGCACACACTAATCTACCAACAAATAATATTGACTCAATTGAACAACAGCGCCTAGATTAACGGACAAACCGCATGTTCCAAACAGATTTACAATCACGGCAGAAAATACATGCCGTTATAGATGTTTCCTGGTCAAGACTAATTTCCACGCGTTAAGAACATTGTAACCGGAATCTAGGAAGAACTAGCACTTCCTGGAATAATACTATTGTGTCCTCGATTAATCTTTTCCCACTCATTTTCATCTCTAATTTCTCATGAGGCTAAGATTCCTGCATCTTTTATCATAATAATTTATTAATACTATTAATAAATTGAGACAATTTTACACGTCGTATTTTGCGTTATAAGATGACTTGTAATTTGTAAAATTTACCTGTAAAATTCCTTTGTTTGTTTTACCAAAGCAATAGTTGGCATTTCTATACGACAATAAGAATTTGTTAATACTAATAATTTGTAAGGTTATCAGGTTATCATTCTTCTAATGGATAGTATATTATTGAAACTTTTTTAATATTGAAACGCGATATTTTTTTGGAGAAGAAGTGCATAGTAGTAAAGAGTTGAATTCTACGGACGTAAAAAGTGGACATAACATTTTCTGTACATGGAGTCGCCTGGCCTAAACATTTTATGATTTCCGGGCAAAATACAGACGAATCCAGCGCTGATTTTAAAGCAGCTTCATCCAAATAAGCCACAATAAGAAATTCCCACGAAACAGTTGCGTTCATCCCCTTTCGAGGTCGCCGACCTCTTTGAATGCGTTTCAAGAGCGTCGTACCAATGAAACTTCGAGTTCTAAACTAATTTCTCAGCCTTTTGCGTTAAATTTAACCTTCCGCGTTAGTGTATTTCGGACGAGTTCCTATTTTACGCTTTCGTCGACTTCACCAACGTAACATGCAGCATCCGCAAGTAAAACTGTCTCTTAAATTTGATGTGACACCAATACACGACGAGAAGAATCACAATGCCATTTTTATTCCACTTCGTTAATTTTTCGTCGTAAGGTTTAGCTGTAAATAGGATTAAAAAAATTTAGATTAACGAGGAATTTAAAATTGATCTGTTAAATCAACAATTTCCATTAGTTGTCAATAGATTTTATAAGCTTCAGATTACTGAGAAATTATACACATTGCAAAATATTTACCATTGGTTACCCACGCTACACGTAAATTTGATCAATCTACCAATGCACTAACACTGCAATAAATTTCTATTGCAACATTCCACGCTCCTTTGCCGCACCTTAAACTCCTCGCTAGATTTATTCCACCTTAAAGTGTCACATAACTCCTACGACACCGATATCAAATCTTAAACTCCATCAAATTCCAGAGAAACTTGATTTCGTCGAAAGTAAGAGATTAAACTTAAAAAGCAATTTATTTCATCTTTAAACTATCCCAAACTTCCTAAATATAATTTATATATGTCGGACATAAGAGGACACCGGTGCCTTCCCTCTGAAACCTCGGGAAAATCCATAAAAACATTGTAATTAAAATCTACAGTTGTAACTAAACGATTTGCCGTCATTCTAACCAATTGTATTTGTTTGAGACTTGTGACAATGAGCTTGGGCTCAAGGCGACAATTATACTATAGCTCTCCTTAAAAGAAAGATTTGTAGCGGCACGTGGCAGTAAACATTCCAACGGTTTCTGTCCCGTAGCTTGCCACACGCAGATCCTATTCTTCGAGTAAGATGATTGCCAGATGTCGACGCGTCTCCGCAGTACATGTTCGGCTAGCCCGAGGGCCCGTTATAAATCTTAAGGTTTAGTTAACTAAAGTCCTTCAAACAGACAAACAGTCTCTGTCCCAACTACGGGAAGATAGGGGAGACATATTTTTCAACGAGCGGCGTCTCCCACTAGCAACTTTCCCTCGAGGGCGGCTAGCAACTTTCCCTCGAGGGCGGCTAGCATCTTTTTCTAACCACCGATATGGAGATTGACCAATTAGCAGCAACGCCAATTTCCCTTACTTTCTGAACGAAGGCTTTTCTCGACGAATCCGATGATCTCGTATCCTTAGACACACCCCATTATAGTTTTCCTCTGTGGCACCATCGGGACGGGAAAGGCATTCTCGCTCGCGATCTCATCGATAAAAGAGTAACGTCTTCGCGATCAGTGGTTATTTCACGTTTTAACCAGACTTAGACTTTGTGAGTACGTTCTGTTGTCATCCCGTTGGCCGCGGATTCGTTATTGAGCCCGAGAGCATCGTCACTCGTGTCGCGAGTGCCGAACCGCCGTGATCAATTGTCGAGACTGTACTAATTCTATCATTGCAATAAACTACACCTGTGTGTACCGTATCAATGGCTAATCCTCGAGAAGATTCCTTTGACGCTCACAACCCCACTCCCAGTGCCAATCCGACATCAGAAGTGGGATCAGAACGGCTTCGAGCGCTGGAAGGGCAGGTCGCTGTCATGAACAACCTAATTCATACGCTAATGCAAAGGCCAAATACGGGAGCCACCAAATTACCACATTTTAACCCAGAAGTCGCAGGCGCCGACCCAGCCGCGTGGTGCGCGGCTGTTAGTAGGGCCATGAAGAACAACCTCCTACGAGATGACGCGCTATACTCTGCCTTAAGTGACTCTCTACAGGGTTCTGCAGCACATTGGCTGGCACGAATGACGGGAGACGGAGAGGTTACTTGGTCTACCGTTAAGGAACGATTCCTTATACATTTCGGTGGCCGAGAGACGACGTCCTCATCGTTAATCAAGGTATCCAGGGAACCGCGGGGAGTGGGCGAATCCACGGGGGCGTTTGCCGGCCGTGTCCGTTCCCTCCTGCAGACGCGGTGGCAACATTCTACGCTAGACGAAATACTTAACGCTGTCATTCTCTACATATTAATTCCACACGACCAACGTCTTAAACGATTGGCCCTCACGAGCGATATCAGAACGGAGGACCAATTTCTGAGCGAAATGCGACCCTTTTGTTACGAAGAAGAGTCGACATTTTCGCCGAGAGATGCACCGGCGGAACCCGAAGCTAAGCGACGCAAGTTATCGGGCCACCAGACGAGGTGTCATTACTGTGGTACTCTCGGACACAGAATAAAGGACTGCCGCAAGAGGATGCAGAACGAACAGCAGAGGGATGCACGACGCCAGGAAGGAAGCCGACCGGCCGCACCGTCCAAGGCGGTTTGCTACAGGTGGCATGCGGAAGGCCATATCACACCTAACTGCCCGGCACGACGGGACGGTAGACCAAGCCCCAAGGATGAGCGTAAAGTCAACTCCTGCGTGGTGGAGTCCCCAGCCGGTAGTTTAAGTCATCTGGGTGAGTCGTTCCCATTTTACTTCGATTCCGGAGCCGAGTGCTCATTAATTAGAGAATCTGTCGCTCCGAAATTCTCCGGTAGGAGAACGACAGATATAGTAGTTATGCGAGGAATAGGAAACACCTGCGTTAAGAGTACATCCCAGATCTTATCTACGGTACGCATTAACTGTTTTACATTGGAGATAATCTTTCACGTTCTGGCCGATAGTCACTTGCATTATGATATCATGATTGACCGCGAGATCTTAAGCCAGGGTTTTGATGTAACTATTACACGAAATAGTGTCGATATTTGTAAAACGAAGACTATTAATGCCTGTAGTAAAACCTCCAAAAACGAGATCAATATCAATGCGGTTGACACTGACGTGGTTGGTAACGATAAAAGTCGGTTAATTTCTGTTCTCGAGAAATTCAAAAATTCATTCATTACGGGCTTCCCACGTACTCGCGTAAGCACGGGCCAGTTAGAAATACGGTTAATCGATCCTAATGTCACCGTGCAAAGAAGTCCTTACCGACTTAGCGAAGAAGAGCGTAGGATAGTGCGTGAGAGAATAGACGAGTTAATTAGAGCAAAAATCGTGAGGCCGAGCAACTCACCGTTCGCGAGCCCTATCTTACTTGTAAAGAAGAAAGACGGCTCAGACAGACTGTGCGTAGATTTTCGGGCATTAAATAAAAATACGGTCGCGAACCGGTATTCCCTACCCCTCATCGCGGATCAAATCGCGAGATTGCAGAAGGCGAGATACTTCATTAGCCTGGACATGGCCAGCGGATTCCCATTCATCCTAATTCGACGGAATATACGGCGTTCGTTACACCCGACGGGCAATACGAGTACGTGACTATGCCGTTCGGATTGAAAAATGCACCATCCGTTTTCCAGAGGGCCATTCTCAACGCCTTAGGCGACCTCGCGTATTCGTTCGTTGTTGTTTACTTGGACGACGTCCTAATTATTGTCGACTCAGTAGATCAAGCCCTAGAAAGGTTGAGCACCGTATTAGATACCCTCGTGAAAGCCGGATTCTCCTTTAACTTTTCAAAATGCTGCTCTTTAAAGACATCGGTACTCTACTTGGGATATGTAATTCGTAACGGAGAAGTCCGTCCAAACCCGGGTAAAATACAAGCCTTGAGTTCTTTACCTGCACCGTCGACCGTCACACAACTTAGGCAATTCATAGGTTTGGCCTCTTATTTCCGAAACTTCATTCCCAAACTTTCACAAGTAATGAAACCCCTGTATGCACTTACCTCGAATAACAAGAATATACCTTGGACGGATAGGCACGAACAGATAAGACAAAAGGTAATTTCCGTCCTGACTGACGCGCCGGTGCTAATGATATTTGACCCCAATTACCCCATAGAACTACATACGGACGCTAGCTCGGAAGGATATGGAGCCATTTTAATGCACAGGGTCGAAGGTAAAAATCGAGTAGTGGAATATTACAGCAAAAGAACTAGCCCTGCGGAGTCTAGGTATCATTCCTACGAATTGGAAACGTTAGCAGTTGTAAACGTCGTCAAGCACTTCCGTCATTACTTACACGGACGAGAATTTCTCGTTGTCACCGATTGCAACTCCCTGAAAGCGTCCAGTAATAAGGTACACTTGAACGACAGGGTTTACAGATGGTGGGCTTACCTGCAAACTTTTACCTTTGACATTATGTACCGGGAAGGTAAACGAATGGCCCACGTAGATTTCTTTTCGCGAAATCCCGTAGACTTGGATCGCAGTACGTTCAGCAAAATTGTAGAGAAAGAAATTAACCTAACCGAAATCTTCGACGATTGGCTACTAGCGGAACAACGTCGCGACCCACAAATTTCTGAGATCGTCGATAAATTACAAAACGAAGAGCTCGCGGAAGACGTCGCGAATACGTATGAGTTACGGTCCGGCACCCTTCATCGTAAAATACAGAGAAAAGGTAGAACTCTCTGCCTGCCCATCGTTTCGAGAGGGTTTAGGTGGTCTGTTATTAACCATGTGCACCAGTCCATTATGCACTTAGGTTGGGATAAAACGCTTGCGAAACTGTACGAGTATTACTGGTTCGAAGGAATGGCGAAGTATGTTCGCAAATTCGTAGAGAACTGTCATGCTTGTCGAGTTTCAAAGGCAAGTTCGGGTAGAGTACAAGCCGAATTACACCCCATACATAAGACCAGTATACATTGGCATACGGTTCATATGGACATAACGGGCAAATTAAGCGGTAAAAACGATTCGAAGGAATACGTCATTGTGTTGGTCGACGCCTTTACTAAGTTCGTATACTTGCACTATACCCGTAAGATAGACTCCGTTAACACCATTAAAGCGCTTAAGTCCGCTATATTTTTGTTCGGCACTCCCTGCCGGATAATAGCGGATCAGGGAAGATGTTTTACGGGCAAAGAATTTCGAGACTTTTGGCAAGATAAATACATTAAACTCCATTTAATTGCGACCGGAGCTAGTAGGGCCAACGGACAGGTGGAGCGTATTATGAGTACGCTAAAAAACACAACAATAGAAACCACTGGCAAGACGCGATCGGGGAAATACAACTGGCCCTAAATTGTACCACCAACCGCGTGACTAAGTCAAGCCCGTTGGAACTACTAATCGGTAAAACAGCGAGACCCTACGGCTTATCCCTACGCGACAATATCGAAGAAAGAGAAGTAAATATCTCCCATGTAAGACAGCAGGCGATAAAGAATATAGAAGCAAGCGCCAAATACGATAAGGACAGGTTCGACGAAAACAAAGCTAAAATAGTTAGGTTCAACCTTGGCGATTTCGTATTACGTTCTAACGTCATACCATATAACGTAATACGTTATAACGCCATACCATATAACGTAATACGTTATACCGTCATCCCATATAACGTAATACGTTCT
>NW_026099515.1:0-7500 GCF_024542735.1 Bombus huntii
TGCCGGGAGTGGGTAATTTGCGCGCCTGCTGCCTTCCTTGGATGTGGTAGCTGTTTCTCAGGCTCCCTCTCCGGAATCGAACCCTGATTCCCCGTTACCCGTTACAACCATGGTAGGCGCAGAACCTACCATCGACAGTTGATAAGGCAGACATTTGAAAGATGCGTCGCCGGTGCTAGATGACCATGCGATCAGCACAAAGTTATTCAGAGTCACCAAAACAAACGATGGACGGACAGACGAGCCATCCGCCACCGATTGGTTTTGATCTAATAAAAGCATTCCTACCATCTCTGGTCGGAATCTGTTTGCATGTATTAGCTCTAGAATTACCACAGTTATCCAAGTAAATGTAGGTATGATCTAAGAAACCATAACTGATTTAATGAGCCATTCGCGGTTTCACCTTAATGCGGCATGTACTGAGACATGCATGGCTTAATCTTTGAGACAAGCATATGACTACTGGCAGGATCAACCAGGGATCTTATTCGTATAACAATTCTTATAAATTTCGTTTAAGTTCTCTTCGTGTCGTAGGTGGGACGTAAGCACCGTACGACGAGACTTTTCGTTCTTAAGATAGATATATCTATAAAATATATCTCCTAGCGACGTTCGAGATACACCCATAGTTCAGTAATAATCTTCGAACGCCGCTCGCAGCCACTTTGTAATTCTCAACTCCACCTCCTCTCTTCTCTCTCTCTCTCTCTCTCATAGTCTTATATAAAATGTTTAGAATCGTACTTCTAAAGGAACATTTCCATAATGCTGTCTTCGTGTAAAAAGACTTATTAGAATATCTTAGCGGTAAAGCACGTATACGCACCTCACGCTGAACGAACAAGCGCGTATCCCAGTGCGTCGCGCTGGACATACCGTAAGAATATTCTTTCAATCGGTAGAACATTTTCGGCAGAAGACATACTACGCAAAGATAGTACGCTCCTACCGCCTCATCGGATACTTCTGCGAAAGCAGAAGTTTTTATAGAAAGCAGACGGTTATACTCTTTTGAATGAATCGATGCTCAGTTAGTACAAGCACACACGCATCTAACAATTTTTGTTAGAATACGTACACACAGGTCACCAGCTTCCCGACTCAGGGGAACCTTGCCACGATATTTGGTCATTACGTCCAGGACAGCGACCCGCGGCGCAGCAGTGTAGAGAAAAAACCAGAACGAGAACGGAGGAACAGTCGAGAAATAGCGTAAAATACACTAAGACTCGAGGAGCGGTGACTGAATTCTCAACCGAGGCCGTAGAATAGCCACGCGCTCAACGCTGTTCCGACCGAACCGTCCGGCTCGACGTCTCTCTTATAGATACGAAAGCGCCAGCCGGAAGGCCGGCGCCGGCCGGGCTAGCGGCCGCGCGCTTACGGTGCAAAACCTCCGTAGCAACGTACCGTTCGGAAGGGACGCTGGAACTTAGTCTCGCGAACGCTCGATCACTACTATACAAAGCCAATATCCAACCATCGAAATACATTACCAGACGTTTTATTAACATAATAGAAATGCATTTTTACCAAAAAATTAATTTTTTTTTTCACCGAAAAATTGCATCAGTAAACATACTCTTTTATCGAATACGGACAAAAAATAAGTTTATAATCAATTACAATACGTTAAAATAAGTAGAAATATGCAAAAAAATATATACCTTGTAACGTTAATTAACGAAAAAATTAGAAAAATATCCCAGTCGTGTCAGTTCGACGAACGCTAATTTTTTGAAAAAATCGATAAAAATGTTTAATCCCGACGTATTTAATAGAGATAGAACGATTCCCGTAAAAAAATTCATACCTTGTAACGCTTTTAAACGAATAAACTCGAAAAAACTTTTTCGCCCTCGGAATTTTTCTAAGTCCCAACGTACCGGCTCGGAATTTTTCTATGTTCCAACGACCGGTCGTGTCGGTCCAAACGTTTTTATATCCGTCTGCCGACGATATAAACGCTTAATCCCGACGTATTTTATCGAGTTATAACGATTTCTTGAAAAATATTCGTACGTTATAACGCTTTTTAACGAATTAATCGAAAAAGAGTGTTCGGTCCGAAAATTTTCTAAGTACGAACGACCGGCCGCATAGGTCCGTTTTTAAAAATCGTTCTCGGACGGAAATAAACCATTAATCCCGACGTATTTCGTCGAGTTACGTCGATTTATGCAAAAAAATTCATACCTTGTAACGCTTTTTAACGAATAAACTCGAAAAAACTGTTTCGCCCTCGGAATTTTTCTAAGTCCCAACGTACCGGCTCGGAATTTTTCTATGTTCCAACGACCGGTCGTGTCGGTCCAAACGTTTTTATATCCGTCTGCCGACGATATAAACGCTTAATCCCGACGTATTTTATCGAGTTATAACGATTTCTTGAAAAATATTCGTACGTTATAACGCTTTTTAACGAATTAATCGAAAAAGAGTGTTCGGTCCGAAAATTTTCTAAGTACGAACGACCGGCCGCATAGGTCCGTTTTTAAAAATCGTTCTCGGACGGAAATAAACCATTAATCCCGACGTATTTCGTCGAGTTACGTCGATTTATGCAAAAAAATTCATACCTTGTAACGCTTTTTAACGAATAAACTCGAAAAAACTTTTTCGCCCTCGGAATTTTTCTAAGTCCCAACGTACCGGCTCGGAATTTTTCTATGTTCCAACGACCGGTCGTGTCGGTCCAAACGTTTTTATATCCGTCTGCCGACGATATAAACGCTTAATCCCGACGTATTTTATCGAGTTATAACGATTTCTTGAAAAATATTCGTACGTTATAACGCTTTTTAACGAATTAATCGAAAAAGAGTGTTCGGTCCGAAAATTTTCTAAGTACGAACGACCGGCCGCATAGGTCCGTTTTTAAAAATCGTTCTCGGACGGAAATAAACCATTAATCCCGACGTATTTCGTCGAGTTACGTCGATTTATGCAAAAAAATTCATACCTTGTAACGCTTTTTAACGAATAAACTCGAAAAAACTTTTTCGCGCTCGGAATTTTTCTAAGTCCCAACGTACCGGCTCGGAATTTTTCTATGTTCCAACGACCGGTCGTGTCGGTCCAAACGTTTTTATATCCGTCTGCCGACGATATAAACGCTTAATCCCGACGTATTTTATCGAGTTATAACGATTTCTTGAAAAATATTCGTACGTTATAACGCTTTTTAACGAATTAATCGAAAAAGAGTGTTCGGTCCGAAAATTTTCTAAGTACGAACGACCGGCCGCATAGGTCCGTTTTTAAAAATCGTTCTCGGACGGAAATAAACCATTAATCCCGACGTATTTCGTCGAGTTACGTCGATTTATGCAAAAAAATTCATACCTTGTAACGCTTTTTAACGAATAAACTCGAAAAAACTTTTTCGCGCTCGGAATTTTTCTAAGTCCCAACGTACCGGCTCGGAATTTTTCTATGTTCCAACGACCGGTCGTGTCGGTCCAAACGTTTTTATATCCGTCTGCCGACGATATAAACGCTTAATCCCGACGTATTTTATCGAGTTATAACGATTTCTTGAAAAATATTCGTACGTTATAACGCTTTTTAACGAATTAATCGAAAAAGAGTGTTCGGTCCGAAAATTTTCTAAGTACGAACGACCGGCCGCATAGGTCCGTTTTTAAAAATCGTTCTCGGACGGAAATAAACCATTAATCCCGACGTATTTCGTCGAGTTACGTCGATTTATGCAAAAAAATTCATACCTTGTAACGCTTTTTAACGAATAAACTCGAAAAAACTTTTTCGCGCTCGGAATTTTTCTAAGTCCCAACGTACCGGCTCGGAATTTTTCTATGTTCCAACGACCGGTCGTGTCGGTCCAAACGTTTTTATATCCGTCTGCCGACGATATAAACGCTTAATCCCGACGTATTTTATCGAGTTATAACGATTTCTTGAAAAATATTCGTACGTTATAACGCTTTTTAACGAATTAATCGAAAAAGAGTGTTCGGTCCGAAAATTTTCTAAGTACGAACGACCGGCCGCATAGGTCCGTTTTTAAAAATCGTTCTCGGACGGAAATAAACCATTAATCCCGACGTATTTCGTCGAGTTACGTCGATTTATGCAAAAAAATTCATACCTTGTAACGCTTTTTAACGAATAAACTCGAAAAAACTTTTTCGCCCTCGGAATTTTTCTAAGTCCCAACGTACCGGCTCGGAATTTTTCTATGTTCCCAACGACCGGTCGTGTCGGTCCAAACGTTTTTATATCCGTCTGCCGACGATATAAACGCTTAATCCCGACGTATTTTATCGAGTTATAACGATTTCTTGAAAAATATTCGTACGTTATAACGCTTTTTAGGAATTAATCGAAAAAGAGTGTTCGGTCCGAAAATTTTCTAAGTACGAACGACCGGCCGCATAGGTCCGTTTTTAAAAATCGTTCTCGGACGGAAATAAACCATTAATCCCGACGTATTTCGTCGAGTTACGTCGATTTATGCAAAAAAATTCATACCTTGTAACGCTTTTTAACGAATAAACTCGAAAAAACTTTTTCGCCCTCGGAATTTTTCTAAGTCCCAACGTACCGGCTCGGAATTTTTCTATGTTCCAACGACCGGTCGTGTCGGTCCAAACGTTTTTATATCCGTCTGCCGACGATATAAACGCTTAATCCCGACGTATTTTATCGAGTTATAACGATTTCTTGAAAAATATTCGTACGTTATAACGCTTTTTAACGAATTAATCGAAAAAGAGTGTTCGGTCCGAAAATTTTCTAAGTACGAACGACCGGCCGCATAGGTCCGTTTTTAAAAATCGTTCTCGGACGGAAATAAACCATTAATCCCGACGTATTTCGTCGAGTTACGTCGATTTATGCAAAAAAATTCATACCTTGTAACGCTTTTTAACGAATAAACTCGAAAAAAACTTTTTCGCGCTCGGAATTTTTCTAAGTCCCAACGTACCGGCTCGGAATTTTTCTATGTTCCAACGACCGGTCGTGTCGGTCCAAACGTTTTTATATCCGTCTGCCGACGATATAAACGCTTAATCCCGACGTATTTTATCGAGTTATAACGATTTCTTGAAAAATATTCGTACCTTCTAACACTTTTTAACGAGTTATTTGGAGGGGATCTTTCGGCCTTTTCGTAGCGGTGCGAAAAAATTCTAAGTTCCAACGTCCCGGTCACGTTGGTCCGGAGGATGAAATTTTTTAAAAAAATAAAGTGAAATCGTTACGTTCGACTAGATTTCGTCGATACGTAACGATTTCACACAAAATTTCGATACGTTATAACGCTTTTTGGCGAGTTATTTCGAGTTGAACATTCGGTACTTTCGTAACGGGGCGAAAAAATTCTAAGTTCCAACGTCCCGGTCACGTTGGTCCGGAGGATGAAATTTTTTAAAAAAATAAAGTGAAATCGCTACTTTCGACTAGATTTCGTCGAAACGTAACGATTTCACGCAAAATTTCGATACGTTATAACGCTTTTTGGCGAGTTATTTCGAGTTGAACTTTCGGTACTTTCGTAACGGTGCGAAAAAATTCTAAGTTCCAACGTCCCGGTCACGTTGGTCCGGAGGATGAAATTTTTTAAAAAAATAAAGTGAAATCGCTACTTTCGACTAGATTTCGTCGAAACGTAACGATTTCACGCAAAATTTCGATACGTTATAACGCTTTTTGGCGAGTTATTTCGAGTTGAACTTTCGGTACTTTCGTAACGGTGCGAAAAAATTCTAAGTTCCAACGTCCCGGTCACGTTGGTCCGGAGGATGAAATTTTTTAAAAAAATAAAGTGAAATCGCTACTTTCGACTAGATTTCGTCGATACGTAACGATTTCACGCAAAATTTCGATACGTTATAACGCTTTTTAGCGAGTTATTTCGAGTTGAACTTTCGGTACTTTCGTAACGGTGCGAAAAAATTCTAAGTTCCAACGTCCCGGTCACGTTGGTCCGGAGGATGAAATTTTTTAAAAAAATAAAGTGAAATCGCTACTTTCGACTAGATTTCGTCGATACGTAACGATTTCACGCAAAATTTCGATACGTTATAACGCTTTTTAGCGAGTTATTTCGAGTTGAACTTTCGGTACTTTCGTAACGGTGCGAAAAAATTCTAAGTTCCAACGTCCCGGTCACGTTGGTCCGGAGGATGAAATTTTTTAAAAAAATAAAGTGAAATCGCTACTTTCGACTAGATTTCGTCGAAACGTAACGATTTCACGCAAAATTTCGATACGTTATAACGCTTTTTGGCGAGTTATTTCGAGTTGAACTTTCGGTACTTTCGTAACGGTGCGAAAAAATTCTAAGTTCCAACGTCCCGGTCACGTTGGTCCGGAGGATGAAATTTTTTAAAAAAATAAAGTGAAATCGCTACTTTCGACTAGATTTCGTCGAAACGTAACGATTTCACGCAAAATTTCGATACGTTATAACGCTTTTTGGCGAGTTATTTCGAGTTGAACTTTCGGTACTTTCGTAGCGGTGCGAAAAAATTCTAAGTTCCAACGTCCCGGTCACGTTGGTCCGGAGGATGAAATTTTTTAAAAAAATAAAGTGAAATCGCTACTTTCGACTAGATTTCGTCGATACGTAACGATTTCACTGATAATTTCGATGCGTTATAACGCTTTTTCTCGAGTTATTTCGACTCGAACGTTCGAACAGTGGCGAATATTTCAAAGTCCCTGCGACGCAACGATACGCTCTTACGCGTTGCTCGCTCGCTCCGCTCGCTCGAAAAAAAAAGTAGCCCAACCCAAAACCAATCCCTTTAGCGTTCGTTCTTCGATTTCATCGAAATCTTCGTTCGAACGCTTGGGATCGGTTTTGGGTTGGGCTATATTCGTCCGAGCGAGCGCAGCGAGCGAGCATTTGTCGCGATTATTTTCCTCGTTTTCGTCTCTCTCGTGAAACGGGAAAAAACGTGGAAAACGGGAAAAAACGGGAAAAAACGGGAAAAAACGCGAAGAAACGGGAAAAAAACGCGGAAAAACGTTTAAAAATATTTGAAAAAGCGCGCGCGCGCGCGCGCAATACGAGCTGCGCAGAACGGCGTACCTTAAGAGAGTGTTACCTACTCCGGCGCATACCCGCTGATTCGGAGGTGCGCGCGCAGCGGTAGCACGAGCGGCTAAGTCCAGCGGCGTATTGCTTTATGCTCGCACGCGACTAAGTCCAGCGGCGTATTGCTTTCAGTTTGTACGCGACTAAGTCCAGCGGCGTATTGCTTTATGCTCGCACGCGGCTAAGTCCAGCGGCGTATTGCTTTCTGTTTGTACGCGACTAAGTCCAGCGGCGTATTGCTTTCTGTTTGTACGCGACTAAGTCCAGCGGCGTATTGCTTTTTACTCGCACGAGACAAAGTCCCAGCGGCGTATCGCTTTCTATTCGTGCGTCTCGTTGTTTGATTTAAAGGAAAAAAAAATCGCTACGCACGACCATCGGCCGTACGTAGCGAAATTATTTTTTTTAACCGCAGGAGACAAAGT
>NW_026099515.1:12500-23171 GCF_024542735.1 Bombus huntii
TGCTGGGCTAATTCCTGTTCGCTCGCCGCTACTAAGGAAATCCTTGTTAGTTTCTTTTCCTCCGCTTAGTAATATGCTTAAATTCAGCGGGTGATCTCGCCTACTCTGAGGTCGCTTCAACGTCACGACGCGAAACGAAAATTCGTTCGTGTCGTGTTTTGCGTAGACTCGTAGAAAACGAAAGCTCGGAAAGATTCGGTGCGAGAGAAGGTGGTGTGTGTGTGTGTATTTCTCTGTGCGAAAATCGCCTCAAAGAGAAAAAAAATTCGAATAGAAGGAGAACACTCTCTATTCGATATACAATATATATGTATGTATGTATGTACGAGCGTTTTATGCATCTCGCCAAAGTGCCAAACTTCGTTCGTCGTATCATGTTCGAGCTAAGACTCACGCAAGACATCCGTGTAACGATCGTCCGGTTTTTAACGTCCGTCCTCTTTTTCTCCTACAGCCGTTTCTCTTCTCTCGACGATTCCAGCGGTTCCCGGTACGGGAACTCACGCAAGTGAAAAAGCGAGCGAGACGTACCGTCGGGTGGGTGTGTGTGTTCGGGGACTGGACGACCGGCGCGACGTTAGGATGCGCGGTCCAGCGATAGACGACGAAGAGGCATGGGATGACCAACACTCTCTTTTCTCTATTCTCGAAGCGTCGAATTGCCATAAAAAAAAAATCACACGCGCGCACGACATAGTCGTACGCGCGTGTATACCTCGTCTCTCTCAAAGTTTTTTTCTCGAGCCTCGCCAAAGGGGATCGTCTTCTTCCTCGTCTACGATCTCTCCGACGACGACGACCGTACGAACAACTTCGTAACGGACTCACATGCGCATCTTCCTCGGGTACAGAAACGCTGCGGAAAACACCTCGAGCTTGTAGTTACAGCAGCACCCGTGTATAGCCGATCTTAGACACACGCTAGTTCGCACACGCGTTACATATATAATATGTAAGATTTCCGACGAACGTGGCTTTTCGGGAGCCAGGCGCGCGGGCAGAGAGATACACGACGACGGGGAAAATTCGTCCCGATACGAGTACGTGTACTCTCCGATCTCCGCGCGACGCTGGGGATCATACCTCCCTAAGTCGTCAGAGCGCTCGAAGAAATCTCGCGTGTGCGTTCCCGGATCTACGGCTGATACTTTCGGGGCTTGTAAAAAAGCACAGAGCGTGTAAAACGCAACGACGACCCATCGATGCGACGGTCCTCGTTGTTGTCAGTCGCTTTCGCGAAGAGACGGATGTGGGCATTCGATCCCTGGGGCTGTACGAGAGTCTTAAGAAAAGACGGTAGATTATGGCAAAGTTTCGCACGCCATCGAGTTTAGGTTTTTTTTTTGGTTCTCTCTTCTCTCCTCTCTCGACCGAGTTCCCATATTTGCTTTCTCTCTCAGTCTCGCCAAATATAATATTCTTTTAAGACGACGTCGGGGGCGCGGACCTTCGTGCGTCGAACACCGGCAAACGTAGCATATATCGCCTGATATGAAAAAAAAATCGGTCACGAGGAGAACACTACGAGTATATACGTTCGATAACCGATACACGAAGCGGTGCATAAGCGGGCGGTCGCCCTCGTAAGGACGACTCACGACGCCGCGAGCACTCACGCAGGTCCGTGACCGGTTCTCTCCGCTCTTATTCGTATCCCTTCGTATACCTTCGTCCGACTCTGAAACGTTCTCTTATAATTTTTAAGAAGAACGACGGCGGGTTGTCAAGGCAAGAAGGGACAGAGAGAGACAGAGGTAGAGTTTCGTAGTCTCCCGTGAACACGATAGATTATATATCGAGCATGCGTACGACTTGCACGGTCTCTGCACGACCGCGACGAACGCCGACGAGCGTCCAACAATCGCTCGTACGTCGCGTATGTTCTCTCCGTCCGCTCTTATTCGTATCCTCGTTCTTGTACCTTCGTCCGACTCTGAAACGTTCTCTTATATAAAGAAGAACGACGGCGGGTTGTTAAGGCAAGAAGGGACAGAGAGAGACAGATACGGAGAGTAACGATACGCAACGCAAGCAGTCTTAGGTTTACGTGAGCAACCCTCAGCCAGGCGTGGTCCAGGAATTGTATCCGTGGACCGCAATGTGCGTTCGAAATGTCGATGTTCATGTGTCCTGCAGTTCACACGTTGACGCGCAATTAGCTGCGTTCTTCATCGACCCACGAGCCAAGTGATCCACCGTTCAGGGTAATCTTTTATAAATTTACAACAGTTCAATACTCAAATGTACTCTTCTCGGTTCTAGCGAAGCCGAGTTCCGTCACGTTCGACCAACGGGAATCGAACGCGCAGAAGTCGCCATAGGATTGACGACACAAAAACGTTCGAAAAAAAAAGAAAACGACGAACGCGCGAAGATACGCGCGTTCGCCGGCCGGGCGTAAAGTACATTATGATATATAACAACCATCGAGATCGAAGCTCCGTTCGTCAGGAAACGACGGGGATATATACACCCGATTCTGAATCCTCTGTACAGCACACGATCTCGCGAACGAGTAAGCACGGTGGCTAGCCCATGTTATATATGTGTTTGATTCTACTCTCTCGTCCAATTATTCAAGAAACAGCGCGCGTGCATCTCTCCATCGTTCGGGTGATAGTAAAGATTCGATGGGATTCGCGCGGCCGTCCGCCTCGAGCGGTCTTTCGTCCCAATATCCAGAAGCAGAGTTTGAAAAACTCTAGCGACGGCACGGGTGTCCGACTCACGACATCGAGGTTTCGAAGCCGGCGATCCCCTCCGAACGGATGGCGACCACGCGACCGACTGAAAGCATGAAAAATCGACGAAAGATAGAACACATCTCCGTTCGGGTGGTGTTTTTTTTTTTAAAAAAAAAAAAAACAAAAATTCGATGGGACTCGCAGCCATCGTCCTCGCGCGGTCTTTCGTCCCGATATCCAGAAGCAGAGTTTGAAAAACTCTAGCGACGGCACGGGTGTCCGACTCACGACAACGAGGATAGACAGCCGGTCCCCTCCGAACGGGTTATGCGACGATAAACTCGATGAAACTTTAGTCTCGTTCAGGTAGTGTGTGTCTTGTAAATCAAAAATTCGATGGGACTCGCATCCATCGTCCTCGCGCGGTCTTTCGTCCCAACATCCAGAAGCAGAGTTTGAAAAACTCTAGCGACGGCACGGGTGTCCGACTCACGACAACGAGGATAGACAGCCGGTCCCCTCTGAACGGTATATTATATATGAGATGATAGACGACAAACTGGATGAAACTTTAAGTCTCGTTCAGGTAGTGTGTAAATCAAAAATTCGATGGGACTCGCATCCGTCGTCCTCGCGCGGTCTTTCGTCCCGATATCCAGAAGCAGAGTTTGAAAAACTCTAGCGACGGCACGGGTCTCCGACTCACGACAACGAGGAAAGACAGCCGGTCCCCTCTGAACGGTATATTATATGAAACTTTAAGTCTCGTTCAGGTAGTGTTTAAATAAAAAATTCGATGGGACTCGCATCCGTCGTCCTCGCGCGGTCTTTCGTCCCGATATCCAGAAGCAGAGTTTGAAAAACTCTAGCGACGGCACGGGTGTCCGACTCACGACAACGAGGAAAGACAGCCGGTCCCCTCTGAACGGTATATTATATGAAACTTTAAGTCTCGTTCAGGTAGTGTTTAAATAAAAAATTCGATGGGACTCGCATCCGTCGTCCTCGCGCGGTCTTTCGTCCCGATATCCAGAAGCAGAGTTTGAAAAACTCTAGCGACGGCACGGGTGTCCGACTCACGACAACGAGGAAAGACAGCCGGTCCCCTCTGAACGGTATATTATATGAAACTTTAAGTCTCGTTCAGGTAGTGTGTAAGTCAAAAATTCGATGGGACTCGCATCCGTCGTCCTCGCGCGGTCTTTCGTCCCGATATCCAGAAGCAGAGTTTGAAAAACTCTAGCGACGGCACGGGTGTCCGACTCACGACAACGAGGATAGACAGCCGGTCCCCTCTGAACGGTATATAATATGAAACTTTAAGTCTCGTTCAGGTAGTGTGTAAGTCAAAAATTCGATGGGACTCGCATCCGTCGTCCTCGCGCGGTCTTTCGTCCCGATATCCAGAAGCAGAGTTTGAAAAACTCTAGCGACGGCACGGGTGTCCGACTCACGACAACGAGGATAGACAGCCGGTCCCCTCTGAACGGTATATAATATACATTATGCGACGGTAGACGATCAACTAGACGAAACTTTAGTCTCGTTCAGGTGGTGTAAAAAAAATTCGATGGGATACGCACGCACGGCTGTCGTCGTCCTCGAGCGGTCTTTCGTCCCAATATCCAGAAGCAGAGTTTGAAAAACTCTAGCGACGGCACGGGTGTCCGACTCACGACATCGAGGCTTCGAAGCCGGCGGCGTTCCCCTCTGAACGAACTTCGGCTAGACTAGTTACGAATCGTTGCTACACATCGTCTTCATCGTCGTCGTCGTCGACATCGACATCATCATCATATCATCATCATCATCATCATCATCATCGGTCATCGTCGCATAGCGGGCCAACATCCACGCGATGCGTCTTCGTTCTAGGTTACCCGATCCACGAGTATGTTACACGTGGTTTCGTTATTTCGAACGAAACGACATACGAAGAGCACACGCCCTTTGGGTAGGAAGCACGTTTCGAGAACGACGAGAGTTTCGATGAAAGAGACGAGAGAAGTCGACGCAGAAGGTATCCATGGATCTTCGAAGAGAACCTTCGAAGATGTATATCGGTATCCTTTCGCTCTGCGCGACTCGCTACAAGTTCTTTCGCTCTCGTCGACTCGTTCTAGACGCTTCGTTCGATCCCAAAGAGGAGTCTTCGATATGTCCCGTTGCTAGGAGGAGAACAAACGCAACACAGACCACGAAACATAGAAGAGAATAGGCGAGCATGATCACTCCGACACGAGGCACTTTAGAGATTTTCTTATTAGTTTGCATGGACTTTTATATTTCGTTTGTACGGTTTCCACGATGCAAATACGAAATACGAGATCGTGACGGCGGGTCTTTCTGTGTACGGCCTCTCGCAGGCGCCACGACTGCATTTCTCTTTACACCTGGTTTCCATCGTAATTTTTTCGTTTGATATCGAGCCTTAACTTTTGTTGGCTCTTTCGAAGCTAGAGTTCCCTTTTATTAGAATTTCATATATATATATATATATTATATGTTATATGTTTTATTCGGAGACGGCGGGTCTTTCTGTTTACGACCTCACGCAGGCGCCTCGAATAAGTTTCATTCGCATTTCGTTTTTATACTTGTATATATATATCTCTTCATCCCGATGATCGAGAGAGAGTGCCACCTTCTCTTCGTATAATTCCGTAGCTGGAGGGTCGTCTCCTCCTTAAGAATATTTCTATTCGTGCCAACGGAGGTTGCCAAGCTCCCTGGCGTTTTCGTTTGTTAAAGTATATAGCTTGTTAATACGTCGTATATACTTTCGTCGATACAGGAGGAGTACGGCTCCTTACCGACCATTGTGATATATATTTCATAGTTTTTATATGTGTTCAAGTCAAATTCTTTTGGTATCGTATCGTTAATGATCCTTCCGCAGGTTCACCTACGGAAACCTTGTTACGACTTTTACTTCCTCTAAATGATCAAGTTTGGTCATCTTCCCGGTAACATCGGCAATGCTTATCACATTGGCCGCGCACCAGTCCGAAGACCTCACTAAATCATTCAATCGGTAGTAGCGACGGGCGGTGTGTACAAAGGGCAGGGACGTAATCAACGCGAGCTTATGACTCGCGCTTACTGGGAATTCCTCGTTCATGGGGAATAATTGCAAGCCCCAATCCCTAGCACGAAGGAGGTTCAGCGGGTTACCCGGGCCTTTCGGCCAGGGAAAACACGCTGATTCCTTCAGTGTAGCGCGCGTGCGGCCCAGAACATCTAAGGGCATCACAGACCTGTTATTGCTCAATCTCGTGCGGCTAGAAGCCGCCTGTTCCTCTAAGAAGATTTGTTTGTACGTTGGTAGTAAAAACCCACCGACCGAAGCCGGGGGCCTTCGAGATACCATAAGTTACGTCTATTTAGCAGGCTAGAGTCTCGTTCGTTATCGGAATTAACCAGACAAATCGCTCCACCAACTAAGAACGGCCATGCACCACCACCCACCGAATCAAGAAAGAGCTATCAATCTGTCAATCCTTCCGGTGTCCGGGCCTGGTGAGGTTTCCCGTGTTGAGTCAAATTAAGCCGCAGGCTCCACTCCTGGTGGTGCCCTTCCGTCAATTCCTTTAAGTTTCAGCTTTGCAACCATACTTCCCCCGGAACCCAAAAGCTTTGGTTTCCCGGAAGCTGCCCGCCGAGTCATCGGAGGAACTTCGGCGGATCGCTGGCTGGCATCGTTTATGGTTAGAACTAGGGCGGTATCTGATCGCCTTCGAACCTCTAACTTTCGTTCTTGATTAATGAAAACATTTTTGGCAAATGCTTTCGCTTCTGTCCGTCTTGCGACGATCCAAGAATTTCACCTCTAACGTCGCAATACGAATGCCCCCATCTGTCCCTATTAATCATTACCTCGGGGCTCCGAAAACCAACAAAATAGAACCGAGGTCCTATTCCATTATTCCATGCACACAGTATTCAGGCGAAGGTAGCCTGCTTTAAGCACTCTAATTTGTTCAAAGTAAACGTATCGGCCCACCTCGACACTCAGTGAAGAGCACCGCGATGGGATATTAGTTGGACCGCCCGCGAGGAGCTAAGCCCACCGATAGGACGTACCACATAATGCCAGTTAAACACCGCGAGCGGTGAACCGACACTGTGACACACAGATTCAACTACGAGCTTTTTAACCGCAACAACTTTAATATACGCTATTGGAGCTGGAATTACCGCGGCTGCTGGCACCAGACTTGCCCTCCAATTGGTCCTCGTTAAAGGATTTAAAGTGTACTCATTCCGATTACGGGGCCTCGGATGAGTCCCGTATCGTTATTTTTCGTCACTACCTCCCCGTGCCGGGAGTGGGTAATTTGCGCGCCTGCTGCCTTCCTTGGATGTGGTAGCTGTTTCTCAGGCTCCCTCTCCGGAATCGAACCCTGATTCCCCGTTACCCGTTACAACCATGGTAGGCGCAGAACCTACCATCGACAGTTGATAAGGCAGACATTTGAAAGATGCGTCGCCGGTGCTAGATGACCATGCGATCAGCACAAAGTTATTCAGAGTCACCAAAACAAACGATGGACGGACAGACGAGCCATCCGCCACCGATTGGTTTTGATCTAATAAAAGCATTCCTACCATCTCTGGTCGGAATCTGTTTGCATGTATTAGCTCTAGAATTACCACAGTTATCCAAGTAAATGTAGGTATGATCTAAGAAACCATAACTGATTTAATGAGCCATTCGCGGTTTCACCTTAATGCGGCATGTACTGAGACATGCATGGCTTAATCTTTGAGACAAGCATATGACTACTGGCAGGATCAACCAGGGATCTTATTCGTATAACAATTCTTATAAATTTCGTTTAAGTTCTCTTCGTGTCGTAGGTGGGACGTAAGCACCGTACGACGAGACTTTTCGTTCTTAAGATAGATATATCTATAAAATATATCTCCTAGCGACGTTCGAGATACACCCATAGTTCAGTAATAATCTTCGAACGCCGCTCGCAGCCACTTTGTAATTCTCAACTCCACCTCCTCTCTTCTCTCTCTCTCTCTCTCTCATAGTCTTATATAAAATGTTTAGAATCGTACTTCTAAAGGAACATTTCCATAATGCTGTCTTCGTGTAAAAAGACTTATTAGAATATCTTAGCGGTAAAGCACGTATACGCACCTCACGCTGAACGAACAAGCGCGTATCCCAGTGCGTCGCGCTGGACATACCGTAAGAATATTCTTTCAATCGGTAGAACATTTTCGGCAGAAGACATACTACGCAAAGATAGTACGCTCCTACCGCCTCATCGGATACTTCTGCGAAAGCAGAAGTTTTTATAGAAAGCAGACGGTTATACTCTTTTGAATGAATCGATGCTCAGTTAGTACAAGCACACACGCATCTAACAATTTTTGTTAGAATACGTACACACAGGTCACCAGCTTCCCGACTCAGGGGAACCTTGCCACGATATTTGGTCATTACGTCCAGGACAGCGACCCGCGGCGCAGCAGTGTAGAGAAAAAACCAGAACGAGAACGGAGGAACAGTCGAGAAATAGCGTAAAATACACTAAGACTCGAGGAGCGGTGACTGAATTCTCAACCGAGGCCGTAGAATAGCCACGCGCTCAACGCTGTTCCGACCGAACCGTCCGGCTCGACGTCTCTCTTATAGATACGAAAGCGCCAGCCGGAAGGCCGGCGCCGGCCGGGCTAGCGGCCGCGCGCTTACGGTGCAAAACCTCCGTAGCAACGTACCGTTCGGAAGGGACGCTGGAACTTAGTCTCGCGAACGCTCGATCACTACTATACAAAGCCAATATCCAACCATCGAAATACATTACCAGACGTTTTATTAACATAATAGAAATGCATTTTTACCAAAAAATTAATTTTTTTTTTCACCGAAAAATTGCATCAGTAAACATACTCTTTTATCGAATACGGACAAAAAATAAGTTTATAATCAATTACAATACGTTAAAATAAGTAGAAATATGCAAAAAAATATATACCTTGTAACGTTAATTAACGAAAAAATTAGAAAAATATCCCAGTCGTGTCAGTTCGACGAACGCTAATTTTTTGAAAAAATCGATAAAAATGTTTAATCCCGACGTATTTAATAGAGATAGAACGATTCCCGTAAAAAAATTCATACCTTGTAACGCTTTTAAACGAATAAACTCGAAAAAACTTTTTCGCCCTCGGAATTTTTCTAAGTCCCAACGTACCGGCTCGGAATTTTTCTATGTTCCAACGACCGGTCGTGTCGGTCCAAACGTTTTTATATCCGTCTGCCGACGATATAAACGCTTAATCCCGACGTATTTTATCGAGTTATAACGATTTCTTGAAAAATATTCGTACGTTATAACGCTTTTTAACGAATTAATCGAAAAAGAGTGTTCGGTCCGAAAATTTTCTAAGTACGAACGACCGGCCGCATAGGTCCGTTTTTAAAAATCGTTCTCGGACGGAAATAAACCATTAATCCCGACGTATTTCGTCGAGTTACGTCGATTTATGCAAAAAAATTCATACCTTGTAACGCTTTTTAACGAATAAACTCGAAAAAACTTTTTCGCCCTCGGAATTTTTCTAAGTCCCAACGTACCGGCTCGGAATTTTTCTATGTTCCAACGACCGGTCGTGTCGGTCCAAACGTTTTTATATCCGTCTGCCGACGATATAAACGCTTAATCCCGACGTATTTTATCGAGTTATAACGATTTCTTGAAAAATATTCGTACGTTATAACGCTTTTTAACGAATTAATCGAAAAAGAGTGTTCGGTCCGAAAATTTTCTAAGTACGAACGACCGGCCGCATAGGTCCGTTTTTAAAAATCGTTCTCGGACGGAAATAAACCATTAATCCCGACGTATTTCGTCGAGTTACGTCGATTTATGCAAAAAAATTCATACCTTGTAACGCTTTTTAACGAATAAACTCGAAAAAACTTTTTCGCCCTCGGAATTTTTCTAAGTCCCAACGTACCGGCTCGGAATTTTTCTATGTTCCAACGACCGGTCGTGTCGGTCCAAACGTTTTTATATCCGTCTGCCGACGATATAAACGCTTAATCCCGACGTATTTTATCGAGTTATAACGATTTCTTGAAAAATATTCGTACGTTATAACGCTTTTTAACGAATTAATCGAAAAAGAGTGTTCGGTCCGAAAATTTTCTAAGTACGAACGACCGGCCGCATAGGTCCGTTTTTAAAAATCGTTCTCGGACGGAAATAAACCATTAATCCCGACGTATTTCGTCGAGTTACGTCGATTTATGCAAAAAAATTCATACCTTGTAACGCTTTTTAACGAATAAACTCGAAAAAACTTTTTCGCGCTCGGAATTTTTCTAAGTCCCAACGTACCGGCTCGGAATTTTTCTATGTTCCAACGACCGGTCGTGTCGGTCCAAACGTTTTTATATCCGTCTGCCGACGATATAAACGCT
Organism: Bombus huntii; assembly: GCF_024542735.1. NCBI lineage: Eukaryota > Metazoa > Arthropoda > Insecta > Hymenoptera > Apidae > Bombus > Bombus huntii. The sequence continues at coordinate 22,629 of NW_026099515.1, forward strand.
TAATCCCGACGTATTTTATCGAGTTATAACGATTTCTTGAAAAATATTCGTACGTTATAACGCTTTTTAACGAATTAATCGAAAAAGAGTGTTCGGTCCGAAAATTTTCTAAGTACGAACGACCGGCCGCATAGGTCCGTTTTTAAAAATCGTTCTCGGACGGAAATAAACCATTAATCCCGACGTATTTCGTCGAGTTACGTCGATTTATGCAAAAAAATTCATACCTTGTAACGCTTTTTAACGAATAAACTCGAAAAAACTTTTTCGCGCTCGGAATTTTTCTAAGTCCCAACGTACCGGCTCGGAATTTTTCTATGTTCCAACGACCGGTCGTGTCGGTCCAAACGTTTTTATATCCGTCTGCCGACGATATAAACGCTTAATCCCGACGTATTTTATCGAGTTATAACGATTTCTTGAAAAATATTCGTACGTTATAACGCTTTTTAACGAATTAATCGAAAAAGAGTGTTCGGTCCGAAAATTTTCTAAGTACGAACGACCGGCCGCATAGGTCCGTTTTTAAAAATCGTTCTCGGA
>NW_026099516.1:0-5000 GCF_024542735.1 Bombus huntii
AGAGTGTTCGGTCCGAAAATTTTCTAAGTACGAACGACCGGCCGCATAGGTCCGTTTTTAAAAATCGTTCTCGGACGGAAATAAACCATTAATCCCGACGTATTTCGTCGAGTTACGTCGATTTATGCAAAAAAATTCATACCTTGTAACGCTTTTTAACGAATAAACTCGAAAAAACTTTTTCGCCCTCGGAATTTTTCTAAGTCCCAACGTACCGGCTCGGAATTTTTCTATGTTCCAACGACCGGTCGTGTCGGTCCAAACGTTTTTATATCCGTCTGCCGACGATATAAACGCTTAATCCCGACGTATTTTATCGAGTTATAACGATTTCTTGAAAAATATTCGTACGTTATAACGCTTTTTAACGAATTAATCGAAAAAGAGTGTTCGGTCCGAAAATTTTCTAAGTACGAACGACCGGCCGCATAGGTCCGTTTTTAAAAATCGTTCTCGGACGGAAATAAACCATTAATCCCGACGTATTTCGTCGAGTTACGTCGATTTATGCAAAAAAATTCATACCTTGTAACGCTTTTTAACGAATAAACTCGAAAAAACTTTTTCGCCCTCGGAATTTTTCTAAGTCCCAACGTACCGGCTCGGAATTTTTCTATGTTCCAACGACCGGTCGTGTCGGTCCAAACGTTTTTATATCCGTCTGCCGACGATATAAACGCTTAATCCCGACGTATTTTATCGAGTTATAACGATTTCTTGAAAAATATTCGTACGTTATAACGCTTTTTAACGAATTAATCGAAAAAGAGTGTTCGGTCCGAAAATTTTCTAAGTACGAACGACCGGCCGCATAGGTCCGTTTTTAAAAATCGTTCTCGGACGGAAATAAACCATTAATCCCGACGTATTTCGTCGAGTTACGTCGATTTATGCAAAAAAATTCATACCTTGTAACGCTTTTTAACGAATAAACTCGAAAAAACTTTTTCGCCCTCGGAATTTTTCTAAGTCCCAACGTACCGGCTCGGAATTTTTCTATGTTCCAACGACCGGTCGTGTCGGTCCAAACGTTTTTATATCCGTCTGCCGACGATATAAACGCTTAATCCCGACGTATTTTATCGAGTTATAACGATTTCTTGAAAAATATTCGTACGTTATAACGCTTTTTAACGAATTAATCGAAAAAGAGTGTTCGGTCCGAAAATTTTCTAAGTACGAACGACCGGCCGCATAGGTCCGTTTTTAAAAATCGTTCTCGGACGGAAATAAACCATTAATCCCGACGTATTTCGTCGAGTTACGTCGATTTATGCAAAAAAATTCATACCTTGTAACGCTTTTTAACGAATAAACTCGAAAAAACTTTTTCGCCCTCGGAATTTTTCTAAGTCCCAACGTACCGGCTCGGAATTTTTCTATGTTCCAACGACCGGTCGTGTCGGTCCAAACGTTTTTATATCCGTCTGCCGACGATATAAACGCTTAATCCCGACGTATTTTATCGAGTTATAACGATTTCTTGAAAAATATTCGTACGTTATAACGCTTTTTAACGAATTAATCGAAAAAGAGTGTTCGGTCCGAAAATTTTCTAAGTACGAACGACCGGCCGCATAGGTCCGTTTTTAAAAATCGTTCTCGGACGGAAATAAACCATTAATCCCGACGTATTTCGTCGAGTTACGTCGATTTATGCAAAAAAATTCATACCTTGTAACGCTTTTTAACGAATAAACTCGAAAAAACTTTTTCGCCCTCGGAATTTTTCTAAGTCCCAACGTACCGGCTCGGAATTTTTCTATGTTCCAACGACCGGTCGTGTCGGTCCAAACGTTTTTATATCCGTCTGCCGACGATATAAACGCTTATATCCCGACGTATTTTATCGAGTTATAACGATTTCTTGAAAAATATTCGTACGTTATAACGCTTTTTAACGAATTAATCGAAAAAGAGTGTTCGGTCCGAAAATTTTCTAAGTACGAACGACCGGCCGCATAGGTCCGTTTTTAAAAATCGTTCTCGGACGGAAATAAACCATTAATCCCGACGTATTTCGTCGAGTTACGTCGATTTATGCAAAAAAATTCATACCTTGTAACGCTTTTTAACGAATAAACTCGAAAAAACTTTTTCGCCCTCGGAATTTTTCTAAGTCCCAACGTACCGGCTCGGAATTTTTCTATGTTCCAACGACCGGTCGTGTCGGTCCAAACGTTTTTATATCCGTCTGCCGACGATATAAACGCTTAATCCCGACGTATTTTATCGAGTTATAACGATTTCTTGAAAAATATTCGTACGTTATAACGCTTTTTAACGAATTAATCGAAAAAGAGTGTTCGGTCCGAAAATTTTCTAAGTACGAACGACCGGCCGCATAGGTCCGTTTTTAAAAATCGTTCTCGGACGGAAATAAACCATTAATCCCGACGTATTTCGTCGAGTTACGTCGATTTATGCAAAAAAATTCATACCTTGTAACGCTTTTTAACGAATAAACTCGAAAAAACTTTTTCGCCCTCGGAATTTTTCTAAGTCCCAACGTACCGGCTCGGAATTTTTCTATGTTCCAACGACCGGTCGTGTCGGTCCAAACGTTTTTATATCCGTCTGCCGACGATATAAACGCTTAATCCCGACGTATTTTATCGAGTTATAACGATTTCTTGAAAAATATTCGTACGTTATAACGCTTTTTAACGAATTAATCGAAAAAGAGTGTTCGGTCCGAAAATTTTCCAAGTACGAACGACCGGCCGCATAGGTCCGTTTTTAAAAATCGTTCTCGGACGGAAATAAACCATTAATCCCGACGTATTTCGTCGAGTTACGTCGATTTATGCAAAAAAATTCATACCTTGTAACGCTTTTTAACGAATAAACTCGAAAAAACTTTTTCGCCCTCGGAATTTTTCTAAGTCCCAACGTACCGGCTCGGAATTTTTCTATGTTCCAACGACCGGTCGTGTCGGTCCAAACGTTTTTATATCCGTCTGCCGACGATATAAACGCTTAATCCCGACGTATTTTATCGAGTTATAACGATTTCTTGAAAAATATTCGTACGTTATAACGCTTTTTAACGAATTAATCGAAAAAGAGTGTTCGGTCCGAAAATTTTCCAAGTACGAACGACCGGCCGCATAGGTCCGTTTTTAAAAATCGTTCTCGGACGGAAATAAACCATTAATCCCGACGTATTTCGTCGAGTTACGTCGATTTATGCAAAAAAATTCATACCTTGTAACGCTTTTTAACGAATAAACTCGAAAAAACTTTTTCGCCCTCGGAATTTTTCTAAGTCCCAACGTACCGGCTCGGAATTTTTCTATGTTCCAACGACCGGTCGTGTCGGTCCAAACGTTTTTATATCCGTCTGCCGACGATATAAACGCTTAATCCCGACGTATTTTATCGAGTTATAACGATTTCTTGAAAAATATTCGTACGTTATAACACTTTTTAACGAGTTATTTGGAGGGGATCTTTCGGCCTTTTCGTAGCGGTGCGAAAAAATTCTAAGTTCCAACGTCCCAGTCACGTTGGTCCGGAGGATGAAATTTTTCAAAAAAATAAAGTGAAATCGCTACTTTCGACTAGATTTCGTCGAAACGTAACGATTTCACGCAAAATTTCGATACGTTATAACGCTTTTTAGCGAGTTATTTCGAGTTGAACTTTCGGTACTTTCGTAACGGGGCGAAAAAATTCTAAGTTCCAACGTCCCGGTCACGTTGGTCCGGAGGATGAAATTTTTTAAAAAAATAAAGTGAAATCGCTACTTTCGACTAGATTTCGTCGAAACGTAACGATTTCACGCAAAATTTCGATACGTTATAACGCTTTTTAGCGAGTTATTTCGAGTTGAACTTTCGGTACTTTCGTAACGGGGCGAAAAAATTCTAAGTTCCAACGTCCCGGTCAGGTTGGTCCGGAGGACGAAATTTTTTAAAAAAATAAAGTGAAATCGCTACTTTCGACTAGATTTCGTCGAAACGTAACGATTTCACGCAAAATTTCGATACGTTATAACGCTTTTTAGCGAGTTATTTCGAGTTGAACTTTCGGTACTTTCGTAACGGGGCGAAAAAATTCTAAGTTCCAACGTCCCGGTCACGTTGGTCCGGAGGATGAAATTTTTTAAAAAAATAAAGTGAAATCGCTACTTTCGACTAGATTTCGTCGAAACGTAACGATTTCACGCAAAATTTCGATACGTTATAACGCTTTTTAGCGAGTTATTTCGAGTTGAACTTTCGGTACTTTCGTAACGGGGCGAAAAAATTCTAAGTTCCAACGTCCCGGTCACGTTGGTCCGGAGGATGAAATTTTTTAAAAAAATAAAGTGAAATCGCTACTTTCGACTAGATTTCGTCGAAACGTAACGATTTCACGCAAAATTTCGATACGTTATAACGCTTTTTAGCGAGTTATTTCGAGTTGAACTTTCGGTACTTTCGTAACGGGGCGAAAAAATTCTAAGTTCCAACGTCCCGGTCACGTTGGTCCGGAGGATGAAATTTTTTAAAAAAATAAAGTGAAATCGCTACTTTCGACTAGATTTCGTCGATACGTAACGATTTCACTGATAATTTCGATGCGTTATAACGCTTTTTCTCGAGTTATTTCGACTCGAACGTTCGAACAGTGGCGAATATTTCAAAGTCCCTGCGACGCAACGATACGCTCTTACGCGTTGCTCGCTCGCTCCGCTCGCTCGAAAAAAAAATAGCCCAACCCAAAACCAATCCCTTTCGCGTTCGTTCTTCGATTTCATCGAAATCTTCGTTCGAACGCTCGGGATCGGTTTTGGGTTGGGCTATATTCGTCCGAGCGAGCGCAGCGAGCGAGCATTTGTCGCGATTATTTTCCTCGTTTTCGTCTCTCTCGTGAAACGGGAAAAAACGTGGAAAACGGGAAAAAACGGGAAAAAACGGGAAAAAACGCGAAGAAACGGGAAAAAACGCGAAAAAACGTTTAAAAATATTTGAAAAAGCGCGCGCGCGCGCGCGCAAGACGAGCTGCGCAGAACG
>NW_026099516.1:12500-22925 GCF_024542735.1 Bombus huntii
TTATTCGTATCCTCGTTCTTGTACCTTCGTCCGACTCTGAAACGTTCTCTTATATAAAGAAGAACGACGGCGGGTTGTTAAGGCAAGAAGGGACAGAGAGAGACAGATACGGAGAGTAACGATACGCAACGCAAGCAGTCTTAGGTTTACGTGAGCAACCCTCAGCCAGGCGTGGTCCAGGAATTGTATCCGTGGACCGCAATGTGCGTTCGAAATGTCGATGTTCATGTGTCCTGCAGTTCACACGTTGACGCGCAATTAGCTGCGTTCTTCATCGACCCACGAGCCAAGTGATCCACCGTTCAGGGTAATCTTTTATAAATTTACAACAGTTCAATACTCAAATGTACTCTTCTCGGTTCTAGCGAAGCCGAGTTCCGTCACGTTCGACCAACGGGAATCGAACGCGCAGAAGTCGCCATAGGATTGACGACACAAAAACGTTCGAAAAAAAAAGAAAACGACGAACGCGCGAAGATACGCGCGTTCGCCGGCCGGGCGTAAAGTACATTATGATATATAACAACCATCGAGATCGAAGCTCCGTTCGTCAGGAAACGACGGGGATATATACACCCGATTCTGAATCCTCTGTACAGCACACGATCTCGCGAACGAGTAAGCACGGTGGCTAGCCCATGTTATATATGTGTTTGATTCTACTCTCTCGTCCAATTATTCAAGAAACAGCGCGCGTGCATCTCTCCATCGTTCGGGTGATAGTAAAGATTCGATGGGATTCGCGCGGCCGTCCGCCTCGAGCGGTCTTTCGTCCCAATATCCAGAAGCAGAGTTTGAAAAACTCTAGCGACGGCACGGGTGTCCGACTCACGACATCGAGGTTTCGAAGCCGGCGATCCCCTCCGAACGGATGGCGACCACGCGACCGACTGAAAGCATGAAAAATCGACGAAAGATAGAACACATCTCCGTTCGGGTGGTGTTTTTTCTTTAAAAAAAAAAAAAAAAACAAAAATTCGATGGGACTCGCAGCCATCGTCCTCGCGCGGTCTTTCGTCCCGATATCCAGAAGCAGAGTTTGAAAAACTCTAGCGACGGCACGGGTGTCCGACTCACGACAACGAGGATAGACAGCCGGTCCCCTCCGAACGGGTTATGCGATGATAAACTCGATGAAACTTTAGTCTCGTTCAGGTAGTGTGTGTCTTGTAAATCAAAAATTCGATGGGACACGCATCCATCGTCCTCGCGCGGTCTTTCGTCCCAACATCCAGAAGCAGAGTTTGAAAAACTCTAGCGACGGCACGGGTGTCCGACTCACGACAACGAGGATAGACAGCCGGTCCCCTCTGAACGGTATATTATATATGAGATGATAGACGACAAACTGGATGAAACTTTAAGTCTCGTTCAGGTAGTGTGTAAATCAAAAATTCGATGGGACTCGCATCCGTCGTCCTCGCGCGGTCTTTCGTCCCGATATCCAGAAGCAGAGTTTGAAAAACTCTAGCGACGGCACGGGTGTCCGACTCACGACAACGAGGAAAGACAGCCGGTCCCCTCTGAACGGTATATTATATGAAACTTTAAGTCTCGTTCAGGTAGTGTGTAAGTCAAAAATTCGATGGGACTCGCATCCGTCGTCCTCGCGCGGTCTTTCGTCCCGATATCCAGAAGCAGAGTTTGAAAAACTCTAGCGACGGCACGGGTGTCCGACTCACGACAACGAGGATAGACAGCCGGTCCCCTCTGAACGGTATATTATATATGCGATGATAGACGACAAACTGGATGAAACTTTAAGTCTCGTTCAGGTAGTGTGTAAATAAAAAATTCGATGGGACTCGCATCCGTCGTCCTCGCGCGGTCTTTCGTCCCGATATCCAGAAGCAGAGTTTGAAAAACTCTAGCGACGGCACGGGTGTCCGACTCACGACAACGAGGAAAGACAGCCGGTCCCCTCTGAACGGTATATTATATGAAACTTTAAGTCTCGTTCAGGTAGTGTGTAAGTCAAAAATTCGATGGGACTCGCATCCGTCGTCCTCGCGCGGTCTTTCGTCCCGATATCCAGAAGCAGAGTTTGAAAAACTCTAGCGACGGCACGGGTGTCCGACTCACGACAACGAGGATAGACAGCCGGTCCCCTCTGAACGGTATATAATATGAAACTTTAAGTCTCGTTCAGGTAGTGTGTAAGTCAAAAATTCGATGGGACTCGCATCCGTCGTCCTCGCGCGGTCTTTCGTCCCGATATCCAGAAGCAGAGTTTGAAAAACTCTAGCGACGGCACGGGTGTCCGACTCACGACAACGAGGATAGACAGCCGGTCCCCTCTGAACGGTATATAATATACATTATGCGACGGTAGACGATCAACTAGACGAAACTTTAGTCTCGTTCAGGTGGTGTAAAAAAAATTCGATGGGATACGCACGCACGGCTGTCGTCGTCCTCGAGCGGTCTTTCGTCCCAATATCCAGAAGCAGAGTTTGAAAAACTCTAGCGACGGCACGGGTGTCCGACTCACGACATCGAGGCTTCGAAGCCGGCGGCGTTCCCCTCTGAACGAACTTCGGCTAGACTAGTTACGAATCGTTGCTACACATCGTCTTCATCGTCGTCGTCGTCGACATCGACATCATCATCATATCATCATCATCATCATCATCATCATCATCGGTCATCGTCGCATAGCGGGCCAACATCCACGCGATGCGTCTTCGTTCTAGGTTACCCGATCCACGAGTATGTTACACGTGGTTTCGTTATTTCGAACGAAACGACATACGAAGAGCACACGCCCTTTGGGTAGGAAGCACGTTTCGAGAACGACGAGAGTTTCGATGAAAGAGACGAGAGAAGTCGACGCAGAAGGTATCCATGGATCTTCGAAGAGAACCTTCGAAGATGTATATCGGTATCCTTTCGCTCTGCGCGACTCGCTACAAGTTCTTTCGCTCTCGTCGACTCGTTCTAGACGCTTCGTTCGATCCCAAAGAGGAGTCTTCGATATGTCCCGTTGCTAGGAGGAGAACAAACGCAACACAGACCACGAAACATAGAAGAGAATAGGCGAGCATGATCACTCCGACACGAGGCACTTTAGAGATTTTCTTATTAGTTTGCATGGACTTTTATATTTCGTTTGTACGGTTTCCACGATGCAAATACGAAATACGAGATCGTGACGGCGGGTCTTTCTGTGTACGGCCTCTCGCAGGCGCCACGACTGCATTTCTCTTTACACCTGGTTTCCATCGTAATTTTTTCGTTTGATATCGAGCCTTAACTTTTGTTGGCTCTTTCGAAGCTAGAGTTCCCTTTTATTAGAATTTCATATATATATATATTATATGTTATATGTTTTATTCGGAGACGGCGGGTCTTTCTGTTTACGACCTCACGCAGGCGCCTCGAATAAGTTTCATTCGCATTTCGTTTTTATACTTGTATATATATATCTCTTCATCCCGATGATCGAGAGAGAGTGCCACCTTCTCTTCGTATAATTCCGTAGCTGGAGGGTCGTCTCCTCCTTAAGAATATTTCTATTCGTGCCAACGGAGGTTGCCAAGCTCCCTGGCGTTTTCGTTTGTTAAAGTATATAGCTTGTTAATACGTCGTATATACTTTCGTCGATACAGGAGGAGTACGGCTCCTTACCGACCATTGTGATATATATTTCATAGTTTTTATATGTGTTCAAGTCAAATTCTTTTGGTATCGTATCGTTAATGATCCTTCCGCAGGTTCACCTACGGAAACCTTGTTACGACTTTTACTTCCTCTAAATGATCAAGTTTGGTCATCTTCCCGGTAACATCGGCAATGCTTATCACATTGGCCGCGCACCAGTCCGAAGACCTCACTAAATCATTCAATCGGTAGTAGCGACGGGCGGTGTGTACAAAGGGCAGGGACGTAATCAACGCGAGCTTATGACTCGCGCTTACTGGGAATTCCTCGTTCATGGGGAATAATTGCAAGCCCCAATCCCTAGCACGAAGGAGGTTCAGCGGGTTACCCGGGCCTTTCGGCCAGGGAAAACACGCTGATTCCTTCAGTGTAGCGCGCGTGCGGCCCAGAACATCTAAGGGCATCACAGACCTGTTATTGCTCAATCTCGTGCGGCTAGAAGCCGCCTGTTCCTCTAAGAAGATTTGTTTGTACGTTGGTAGTAAAAACCCACCGACCGAAGCCGGGGGCCTTCGAGATACCATAAGTTACGTCTATTTAGCAGGCTAGAGTCTCGTTCGTTATCGGAATTAACCAGACAAATCGCTCCACCAACTAAGAACGGCCATGCACCACCACCCACCGAATCAAGAAAGAGCTATCAATCTGTCAATCCTTCCGGTGTCCGGGCCTGGTGAGGTTTCCCGTGTTGAGTCAAATTAAGCCGCAGGCTCCACTCCTGGTGGTGCCCTTCCGTCAATTCCTTTAAGTTTCAGCTTTGCAACCATACTTCCCCCGGAACCCAAAAGCTTTGGTTTCCCGGAAGCTGCCCGCCGAGTCATCGGAGGAACTTCGGCGGATCGCTGGCTGGCATCGTTTATGGTTAGAACTAGGGCGGTATCTGATCGCCTTCGAACCTCTAACTTTCGTTCTTGATTAATGAAAACATTTTTGGCAAATGCTTTCGCTTCTGTCCGTCTTGCGACGATCCAAGAATTTCACCTCTAACGTCGCAATACGAATGCCCCCATCTGTCCCTATTAATCATTACCTCGGGGCTCCGAAAACCAACAAAATAGAACCGAGGTCCTATTCCATTATTCCATGCACACAGTATTCAGGCGAAGGTAGCCTGCTTTAAGCACTCTAATTTGTTCAAAGTAAACGTATCGGCCCACCTCGACACTCAGTGAAGAGCACCGCGATGGGATATTAGTTGGACCGCCCGCGAGGAGCTAAGCCCACCGATAGGACGTACCACATAATGCCAGTTAAACACCGCGAGCGGTGAACCGACACTGTGACACACAGATTCAACTACGAGCTTTTTTAACCGCAACAACTTTAATATACGCTATTGGAGCTGGAATTACCGCGGCTGCTGGCACCAGACTTGCCCTCCAATTGGTCCTCGTTAAAGGATTTAAAGTGTACTCATTCCGATTACGGGGCCTCGGATGAGTCCCGTATCGTTATTTTTCGTCACTACCTCCCCGTGCCGGGAGTGGGTAATTTGCGCGCCTGCTGCCTTCCTTGGATGTGGTAGCTGTTTCTCAGGCTCCCTCTCCGGAATCGAACCCTGATTCCCCGTTACCCGTTACAACCATGGTAGGCGCAGAACCTACCATCGACAGTTGATAAGGCAGACATTTGAAAGATGCGTCGCCGGGTGCTAGATGACCATGCGATCAGCACAAAGTTATTCAGAGTCACCAAAACAAACGATGGACGGACAGACGAGCCATCCGCCACCGATTGGTTTTGATCTAATAAAAGCATTCCTACCATCTCTGGTCGGAATCTGTTTGCATGTATTAGCTCTAGAATTACCACAGTTATCCAAGTAAATGTAGGTATGATCTAAGAAACCATAACTGATTTAATGAGCCATTCGCGGTTTCACCTTAATGCGGCATGTACTGAGACATGCATGGCTTAATCTTTGAGACAAGCATATGACTACTGGCAGGATCAACCAGGGATCTTATTCGTATAACAATTCTTATAAATTTCGTTTAAGTTCTCTTCGTGTCGTAGGTGGGACGTAAGCACCGTACGACGAGACTTTTCGTTCTTAAGATAGATATATCTATAAAATATATCTCCTAGCGACGTTCGAGATACACCCATAGTTCAGTAATAATCTTCGAACGCCGCTCGCAGCCACTTTGTAATTCTCAACTCCACCTCCTCTCTCTCTCTCTCTCTTTCTCATAGTCTTATATAAAATGTTTAGAATCGTACTTCTAAAGGAACATTTCCATAATGCTGTCTTCGTGTAAAAAGGACTTATTAGAATATCTTAGCGGTAAAGCACGTATACGCACCTCACGCTGAACGAACAAGCGCGTATCCCAGTGCGTCGCGCTGGACATACCGTAAGAATATTCTTTCAATCGGTAGAACATTTTCGGCAGAAGACATACTACGCAAAGATAGTACGCTCCTACCGCCTCATCGGATACTTCTGCGAAAGCAGAAGTTTTTATAGAAAGCAGACGGTTATACTCTTTTGAATGAATCGATGCTCAGTTAGTACAAGCACACACGCATCTAACAATTTTTGTTAGAATACGTACACACAGGTCACCAGCTTCCCGACTCAGGGGAACCTTGCCACGATATTTGGTCATTACGTCCAGGACAGCGACCCGCGGCGCAGCAGTGTAGAGAAAAAACCAGAACGAGAACGGAGGAACAGTCGAGAAATAGCGTAAAATACACTAAGACTCGAGGAGCGGTGACTGAATTCTCAACCGAGGGCCGTAGAATAGCCACGCGCTCAACGCTGTTCCGACCGAACCGTCCGGCTCGACGTCTCTCTTATAGATACGAAAGCGCCAGCCGGAAGGCCGGCGCCGGCCGGGCTAGCGGCCGCGCGCTTACGGTGCAAAACCTCCGTTAGCAACGTACCGTTCGGAAGGGACGCTGGAACTTAGTCTCGCGAACGCTCGATCACTACTATACAAAGCCAATATCCAACCATCGAAATACATTTACCAGACGTTTTATTAACATAATAGAAATGCATTTTTACCAAAAAAATTAATTTTTTTTTTCACCGAAAAATTGCATCAGTAAACATACTCTTTTATCGAATACGGACAAAAAATAAGTTTTTAATCAATTACAATACGTTAAAATAAGTAGAATATGCAAAAAAATATATACCTTGTAACGTTAATTAACGAAAAAAATTAGAAAAATATCCAGTCGTGTCAGTTCGACGAACGCTAATTTTTTGAAAAAATCGATAAAAATGTTTAATCCCGACGTATTTAATAGAGATAGAACGATTCCCGTAAAAAAATTTATACCTTGTAACGCTTTTTAACGAATAAACTCGAAAAAACTTTTTCGCCCTCGGAATTTTTCTAAGTCCCAACGTACCGGCTCGGAATTTTTCTATGTTCCAACGACCGGTCGTGTCGGTCCAAACGTTTTTATATCCGTCTGCCGACGATATAAACGCTTAATCCCGACGTATTTTATCGAGTTATAACGATTTCTTGAAAAATATTCGTACGTTATAACGCTTTTTAACGAATTAATCGAAAAAGAGTGTTCGGTCCGAAAATTTTCTAAGTACGAACGACCGGCCGCATAGGTCCGTTTTTAAAAATCGTTCTCGGACGGAAATAAACCATTAATCCCGACGTATTTCGTCGAGTTACGTCGATTTATGCAAAAAAATTCATACCTTGTAACGCTTTTTAACGAATAAACTCGAAAAAACTTTTTCGCCCTCGGAATTTTTCTAAGTCCCAACGTACCGGCTCGGAATTTTTCTATGTTCCAACGACCGGTCGTGTCGGTCCAAACGTTTTTATATCCGTCTGCCGACGATATAAACGCTTAATCCCGACGTATTTTATCGAGTTATAACGATTTCTTGAAAAATATTCGTACGTTATAACGCTTTTTAACGAATTAATCGAAAAAGAGTGTTCGGTCCGAAAATTTTCTAAGTACGAACGACCGGCCGCATAGGTCCGTTTTTAAAATCGTTCTCGGACGGAAATAAACCATTAATCCCGACGTATTTCGTCGAGTTACGTCGATTTATGCAAAAAAATTCATACCTTGTAACGCTTTTTAACGAATAAAACTCGAAAAAACTTTTTCGCCCTCGGAATTTTTCTAAGTCCCAACGTACCGGCTCGGATTTTTCTATGTTCCAACGACCGGTCGTGTCGGTCCAAACGTTTTTATATCCGTCTGCCGACGATATAAACGCTTAATCCCGACGTATTTTATCGAGTTATAACGATTTCTTGAAAAATATTCGTACGTTATAACGCTTTTTAACGAATTAATCGAAAAAGAGTGTTCGGTCCGAAAATTTTCCAAGTACGAACGACCGGCCGCATAGGTCCGTTTTAAAAATCGTTCTCGGACGGAAATAAACCATTAATCCCGACGTATTTCGTCGAGTTACGTCGATTTATGCAAAAAAATTCATACCTTGTAACGCTTTTTAACGAATAAACTCGAAAAAAACTTTTTCGCCCTCGGAATTTTTCTAAGTCCCAACGTACCGGCTCGGAATTTTTCTATGTTCCAACGACCGGTCGTGTCGGTCCAAACGTTTTTATATCCGTCTGCCGACGATATAAACGCTTAATCCCGACGTATTTTATCGAGTTATAACGATTTCTTGAAAAATATTCGTACGTTATAACGCTTTTTAACGAATTAATCGAAAAAGAGTGTTCGGTCCGAAAATTTTCCAAGTACGAACGACCGGCCGCATAGGTCCGTTTTTAAAAATCGTTCTCGGACGGAAATAAACCATTAATCCCGACGTATTTCGTCGAGTTACGTCGATTTATGCAAAAAAATTCATACCTTGTAACGCTTTTTAACGAATAACTCGAAAAAACTTTTTCGCCCTCGGAATTTTTCTAAGTCCCAACGTACCGGCTCGGAATTTTTCTATGTTCCAACGACCGGTCGTGTCGGTCCAAACGTTTTTATATCCGTCTGCCGACGATATAAACGCTTAATCCCGACGTATTTTATCGAGTTATAACGATTTCTTGAAAAATATTCGTACGTTATAACGCTTTTTAACGAATTAATCGAAAAAGAGTGTTCGGTCCGAAAATTTTCTAAGTACGAACGACCGGCCGCATAGGTCCGTTTTTAAAAAATCGTTCTCGGACGGAAATAAACCATTAATCCCGACGTATTTCGTCGAGTTACGTCGATTTATGCAAAAAAATTCATACCTTGTAACGCTTTTTTAACGAATAAACTCGAAAAAACTTTTTCGCCCTCGGAATTTTTCTAAGTCCCAACGTACCGGCTCGGAATTTTTCTATGTTCCAACGACCGGTCGTGTCGGTCCAAACGTTTTTATATCCGTCTGCCGACGATATAAACGCTTAATCCCGACGTATTTTATCGAGTTATAACGATTTCTTGAAAAATATTCGTACGTTATAACGCTTTTTAACGAATTAATCGAAAAAGAGTGTTCGGTCCGAAAATTTTCCAAGTACGAACGACCGGCCGCATAGGTCCGTTTTTAAAAATCGTTCTCGGACGGAAATAAACCATTAATCCCGACGTATTTCGTCGAGTTACGTCGATTTATGCAAAAAAATTCATACCTTGTAACGCTTTTTAACGAATAAACTCGAAAAAACTTTTTCGCCCTCGGAATTTTTCTAAGTCCCAACGTACCGGCTCGGAATTTTTCTATGTTCCAACGACCGGTCGTGTCGGTCCAAACGTTTTTATATCCGTCTGCCGACGATATAAACGCTTAATCCCGACGTATTTTATCGAGTTATAACGATTTCTTGAAAAATATTCGTACGTTATAACACTTTTTAACGAGTTATTTGGAGGGGATCTTTCGGCCTTTTCGTAGCGGTGCGAAAAAATTCTAAGTTCCAACGTCCCAGTCACGTGGTCCGGAGGATGAAATTTTTCAAAAAAATAAAGTGAAATCGCTACTTTCGACTAGATTTCGTCGAAACGTAACGATTTCACGCAAAATTTCGATACGTTATAACGCTTTTTAGCGAGTTATTTCGAGTTGAACTTTCGGTACTTTCGTAACGGGGCGAAAAAATTCTAAGTTCCAACGTCCCGGTCACGTTGGTCCGGAGGATGAAATTTTTTAAAAAATAAAGTGAAATCGCTACTTTCGACTAGATTTCGTCGAAACGTAACGATTTCACGCAAAATTTCGATACGTTATAACGCTTTTTAGCGAGTTATTTCGAGTTGAACTTTCGTACTTTCGTAACGGGCGAAAAATTCTAAGTTCCAACGTCCCGGTCAGGTTGGTCCGGAGGACGAAATTTTTTAAAAAAATAAAGTGAAATCGCTACTTTCGACTAGATTCGTCGAAACGTAACGATTTCACGCAAAATTTCGATACGTTATAACGCTTTTTAGCGAGTTATTTCGAGTTGAACTTTCGGTACTTTCGTAACGGGGCGAAAAAATTCTAAGTTCCAACGTCCCGGTCACGTTGGTCCGGAGGATGAAATTTTTTAAAAAAATAAAGTGAAATCGCTACTTTCGACTAGATTTCGTCGAAACGTAACGATTTCACGCAAAATTTCGATACGTTATAACGCTTTTTAGCGAGTTATTTCGAGTTGAACTTTCGGTACTTTCGTAACGGGGCGAAAAAATTCTAAGTTCCAACGTCCCGGTCACGTTGGTCCGGAGGATGAAATTTTTTAAAAAAATAAAGTGAAATCGCTACTTTCGACTAGATTTCGTCGAAACGTAACGATTTCACGCAAAATTTCGATACGTTATAAC
>NW_026099517.1:0-10000 GCF_024542735.1 Bombus huntii
AAGTGCCAAACTTCGTTCGTCGTATCATGTTCGAGCTAAGACTCACGCAAGACATCCGTGTAACGATCGTCCGGTTTTTAACGTCCGTCCTCTTTTTCTCCTACAGCCGTTTCTCTTCTCTCGACGATTCCAGCGGTTCCCGGTACGGGAACTCACGCAAGTGAAAAAGGAGCGAGACGTACCGTCGGGTGGGTGTGTGTGTTCGGGGACTGGACGACCGGCGCGACGTTAGGATGCGCGGTCCAGCGATAGACGACGAAGAGGCATGGGATGACCAACACTCTCTTTTCTCTATTCTCGAAGCGTCGAATTGCCATAAAAAAAAAATCACACGCGCGCACGACATAGTCGTACGCGCGTGTATACCTCGTCTCTCTCAAAGTTTTTTTCTCGAGCCTCGCCAAAGGGGATCGTCTTCTTCCTCGTCTACGATCTCTCCGACGACGACGACCGTACGAACAACTTCGTAACGGACTCACATGCGCATCTTCCTCGGGTACAGAAACGCTGCGGAAAACACCTCGAGCTTGTAGTTACAGCAGCACCCGTGTATAGCCGATCTTAGACACACGCTAGTTCGCACACGCGTTACATATATAATATGTAAGATTTCCGACGAACGTGGCTTTTCGGGAGCCAGGCGCGCGGGCAGAGAGATACACGACGACGGGGAAAATTCGTCCCGATACGAGTACGTGTACTCTCCGATCTCCGCGCGACGCTGGGGATCATACCTCCCTAAGTCGTCAGAGCGCTCGAAGAAATCTCGCGTGTGCGTTCCCGGATCTACGGCTGATACTTTCGGGGCTTGTAAAAAAGCACAGAGCGTGTAAAACGCAACGACGACCCATCGATGCGACGGTCCTCGTTGTTGTCAGTCGCTTTCGCGAAGAGACGGAGTGGGCATTCGATCCCTGGGGCTGTACGAGAGTCTTAAGAAAAGACGGTAGATTATGGCAAAGTTTCGCACGCCATCGAGTTTAGGTTTTTTTTTTGGTTCTCTCTTCTCTCCTCTCTCGACCGAGTTCCCATATTTGCTTTCTCTCTCAGTCTCGCCAAATATAATATTCTTTTAAGACGACGTCGGGGGCGCGGACCTTCGTGCGTCGAACACCGGCAAACGTAGCATATATCGCCTGATATGAAAAAAAAATCGGTCACGAGGAGAACACTACGAGTATATACGTTCGATAACCGATACACGAAGCGGTGCATAAGCGGGCGGTCGCCCTCGTAAGGACGACTCACGACGCCGCGAGCACTCACGCAGGTCCGTGACCGGTTCTCTCCGCTCTTATTCGTATCCCTTCGTATACCTTCGTCCGACTCTGAAACGTTCTCTTATAATTTTTAAGAAGAACGACGGCGGGTTGTCAAGGCAAGAAGGGACAGAGAGAGACAGAGGTAGAGTTTCGTAGTCTCCCGTGAACACGATAGATTATATATCGAGCATGCGTACGACTTGCACGGTCTCTGCACGACCGCGACGAACGCCGACGAGCGTCCAACAATCGCTCGTACGTCGCGTATGTTCTCTCCGTCCGCTCTTATTCGTATCCTCGTTCTTGTACCTTCGTCCGACTCTGAAACGTTCTCTTATATAAAGAAGAACGACGGCGGGTTGTTAAGGCAAGAAGGGACAGAGAGAGACAGATACGGAGAGTAACGATACGCAACGCAAGCAGTCTTAGGTTTACGTGAGCAACCCTCAGCCAGGCGTGGTCCAGGAATTGTATCCGTGGACCGCAATGTGCGTTCGAAATGTCGATGTTCATGTGTCCTGCAGTTCACACGTTGACGCGCAATTAGCTGCGTTCTTCATCGACCCACGAGCCAAGTGATCCACCGTTCAGGGTAATCTTTTATAAATTTACAACAGTTCAATACTCAAATGTACTCTTCTCGGTTCTAGCGAAGCCGAGTTCCGTCACGTTCGACCAACGGGAATCGAACGCGCAGAAGTCGCCATAGGATTGACGACACAAAAACGTTCGAAAAAAAAAGAAAACGACGAACGCGCGAAGATACGCGCGTTCGCCGGCCGGGCGTAAAGTACATTATGATATATAACAACCATCGAGATCGAAGCTCCGTTCGTCAGGAAACGACGGGGATATATACACCCGATTCTGAATCCTCTGTACAGCACACGATCTCGCGAACGAGTAAGCACGGTGGCTAGCCCATGTTATATATGTGTTTGATTCTACTCTCTCGTCCAATTATTCAAGAAACAGCGCGCGTGCATCTCTCCATCGTTCGGGTGATAGTAAAGATTCGATGGGATTCGCGCGGCCGTCCGCCTCGAGCGGTCTTTCGTCCCAATATCCAGAAGCAGAGTTTGAAAAACTCTAGCGACGGCACGGGTGTCCGACTCACGACATCGAGGTTTCGAAGCCGGCGATCCCCTCCGAACGGATGGCGACCACGCGACCGACTGAAAGCATGAAAAATCGACGAAAGATAGAACACATCTCCGTTCGGGTGGTGTTTTTTCTTTAAAAAAAAAAAAAAAAACAAAAATTCGATGGGACTCGCAGCCATCGTCCTCGCGCGGTCTTTCGTCCCGATATCCAGAAGCAGAGTTTGAAAAACTCTAGCGACGGCACGGGTGTCCGACTCACGACAACGAGGATAGACAGCCGGTCCCCTCCGAACGGGTTATGCGATGATAAACTCGATGAAACTTTAGTCTCGTTCAGGTAGTGTGTGTCTTGTAAATCAAAAATTCGATGGGACACGCATCCATCGTCCTCGCGCGGTCTTTCGTCCCAACATCCAGAAGCAGAGTTTGAAAAACTCTAGCGACGGCACGGGTGTCCGACTCACGACAACGAGGATAGACAGCCGGTCCCCTCTGAACGGTATATTATATATGAGATGATAGACGACAAACTGGATGAAACTTTAAGTCTCGTTCAGGTAGTGTGTAAATCAAAAATTCGATGGGACTCGCATCCGTCGTCCTCGCGCGGTCTTTCGTCCCGATATCCAGAAGCAGAGTTTGAAAAACTCTAGCGACGGCACGGGTGTCCGACTCACGACAACGAGGAAAGACAGCCGGTCCCCTCTGAACGGTATATTATATGAAACTTTAAGTCTCGTTCAGGTAGTGTGTAAGTCAAAAATTCGATGGGACTCGCATCCGTCGTCCTCGCGCGGTCTTTCGTCCCGATATCCAGAAGCAGAGTTTGAAAAACTCTAGCGACGGCACGGGTGTCCGACTCACGACAACGAGGATAGACAGCCGGTCCCCTCTGAACGGTATATTATATATGCGATGATAGACGACAAACTGGATGAAACTTTAAGTCTCGTTCAGGTAGTGTAAATAAAAAATTCGATGGGACTCGCATCCGTCGTCCTCGCGCGGTCTTTCGTCCCGATATCCAGAAGCAGAGTTTGAAAAACTCTAGCGACGGCACGGGTGTCCGACTCACGACAACGAGGAAAGACAGCCGGTCCCCTCTGAACGGTATATTATATGAAACTTTAAGTCTCGTTCAGGTAGTGTGTAAGTCAAAAATTCGATGGGACTCGCATCCGTCGTCCCTCGCGCGGTCTTTCGTCCCGATATCCAGAAGCAGAGTTGAAAACTCTAGCGACGGCACGGGTGTCCGACTCACGACAACGAGGATAGACAGCCGGTCCCCTCTGAACGGTATATAATATGAAACTTTAAGTCTCGTTCAGGTAGTGTGTAAGTCAAAAATTCGATGGGACTCGCATCCGTCGTCCTCGCGCGGTCTTTCGTCCCGATATCCAGAAGCAGAGTTTTGAAAAACTCTAGCGACGGCACGGGTGTCCGACTCACGACAACGAGGATAGACAGCCGGTCCCCTCTGAACGGTATATAATATACATTATGCGACGGTAGACGATCAACTAGACGAAACTTTAGTCTCGTTCAGGTGGTGTAAAAAAAATTCGATGGGATACGCACGCACGGCTGTCGTCGTCCTCGAGCGGTCTTTCGTCCCAATATCCAGAAGCAGAGTTTGAAAAACTCTAGCGACGGCACGGGTGTCCGACTCACGACATCGAGGCTTCGAAGCCGGCGGCGTTCCCCTCTGAACGAACTTCGGCTAGACTAGTTACGAATCGTTGCTACACATCGTCTTCATCGTCGTCGTCGTCGACATCGACATCATCATCATATCATCATCATCATCATCATCATCATCATCGGTCATCGTCGCATAGCGGGCCAACATCCACGCGATGCGTCTTCGTTCTAGGTTACCCGATCCACGAGTATGTTACACGTGGTTTCGTTATTTCGAACGAAACGACATACGAAGAGCACACGCCCTTTGGGTAGGAAGCACGTTTCGAGAACGACGAGAGTTTCGATGAAAGAGACGAGAGAAGTCGACGCAGAAGGTATCCATGGATCTTCGAAGAGAACCTTCGAAGATGTATATCGGTATCCTTTCGCTCTGCGCGACTCGCTACAAGTTCTTTCGCTCTCGTCGACTCGTTCTAGACGCCTTCGTTCGATCCCAAAGAGGAGTCTTCGATATGTCCCGTTGCTAGGAGGAGAACAAACGCAACACAGACCACGAAACATAGAGAGAATAGGCGAGCATGATCACTCCGACACGAGGCACTTTAGAGATTTTCTTATTAGTTTGCATGGACTTTTATATTTCGTTTGTTACGGTTTCCACGATGCAAATACGAAATACGAGATCGTGACGGCGGGTCTTTCTGTGTACGGCCTCTCGCAGGCGCCACGACTGCATTTCTCTTTACACCTGGTTTCCATCGTAATTTTTTCGTTTGATATCGAGCCTTAACTTTTGTTGGCTCTTTCGAAGCTAGAGTTCCCTTTTATTAGAATTTCATATATATATATATTATATGTTATATGTTTTATTCGGAGACGGCGGGTCTTTCTGTTACGACCTCACGCAGGCGCCTCGAATAAGTTTCATTCGCATTTCGTTTTTATACTTGTATATATATATCTCTTCATCCCGATGATCGAGAGAGAGTGCCACCTTCTCTTCGTATAATTCCGTAGCTGGAGGGTCGTCCTCCTCCTTAAGAATATTTCTATTCGTGCCAACGGAGGTTGCCAAGCTCCCTGGCGTTTTCGTTTGTTAAAGTATATAGCTTGTTAATACGTCGTATATACTTTCGTCGATACAGGAGGAGTACGGCTCCTTACCGACCATTGTGATATATATTTCATAGTTTTTATATGTGTTCAAGTCAAATTCTTTTGGTATCGTATCGTTAATGATCCTTCCGCAGGTTCACCTACGGAAACCTTGTTACGACTTTTACTTCCTCTAAATGATCAAGTTTGGTCATCTTCCCGGTAACATCGGCAATGCTTATCACATTGGCCGCGCACCAGTCCGAAGACCTCACTAAATCATTCAATCGTAGTAGCGACGGGCGGTGTGTACAAAGGGCAGGGACGTAATCAACGCGAGCTTATGACTCGCGCTTACTGGGAATTCCTCGTTCATGGGGAATAATTGCAAGCCCCAATCCCTAGCACGAAGGAGGTTCAGCGGGTTACCCGGGCCTTTCGGCCAGGGAAAACACGCTGATTCCTTCAGTGTAGCGCGCGTGCGGCCCAGAACATCTAAGGGCATCACAGACCTGTTATTGCTCAATCTCGTGCGGCTAGAAGCCGCCTGTTCCTCTAAGAAGATTTGTTTGTACGTTGGTAGTAAAAACCCACCGACCGAAGCCGGGGGCCTTCGAGATACCATAAGTTACGTCTATTTAGCAGGCTAGAGTCTCGTTCGTTATCGGAATTAACCAGACAAATCGCTCCACCAACTAAGAACGGCCATGCACCACCACCCACCGAATCAAGAAAGAGCTATCAATCTGTCAATCCTTCCGGTGTCCGGGGCCTGGGTGAGGTTTCCCGTGTTGAGTCAAATTAAGCCGCAGGCTCCACTCCTGGTGGTGCCCTTCCGTCAATTCCTTTAAGTTTCAGCTTTGCAACCATACTTCCCCCGGAACCCAAAAGCTTTGGTTTCCCGGAAGCTGCCCGCCGAGTCATCGGAGGAACTTCGGCGGATCGCTGGCTGGCATCGTTTATGGTTAGAACTAGGGCGGTATCTGATCGCCTTCGAACCTCTAACTTTCGTTCTTGATTAATGAAAACATTTTTGGCAAATGCTTTCGCTTCTGTCCGTCTTGCGACGATCCAAGAATTTCACCTCTAACGTCGCAATACGAATGCCCCCATCTGTCCCTATTAATCATTACCTCGGGGCTCCGAAAACCAACAAAATAGAACCGAGGTCCTATTCCATTATTCCATGCACACAGTATTCAGGCGAAGGTAGCCTGCTTTAAGCACTCTAATTTGTTCAAAGTAAACGTATCGGCCCACCTCGACACTCAGTGAAGAGCACCGCGATGGGATATTAGTTGGACCGCCCGCGAGGAGCTAAGCCCACCGATAGGACGTACCACATAATGCCAGTTAAACACCGCGAGCGGTGAACCGACACTGTGACACACAGATTCAACTACGAGCTTTTTAACCGCAACAACTTTAATATACGCTATTGGAGCTGGAATTACCGCGGCTGCTGGCACCAGACTTGCCTCCAATTGGTCCTCGTTAAAGGATTTAAAGTGTACTCATTCCGATTACGGGGCCTCGGATGAGTCCCGTATCGTTATTTTTCGTCACTACCTCCCCCGTGCCGGGAGTGGGTAATTTGCGCGCCTGCTGCCTTCCTTGGATGTGGTAGCTGTTTCTCAGGCTCCCTCTCCGGAATCGAACCCTGATTCCCCGTTACCCGTTACAACCATGGTAGGCGCAGAACCTACCATCGACAGTTGATAAGGCAGACATTTGAAAGATGCGTCGCCGGTGCTAGATGACCATGCGATCAGCACAAAGGTTATTCAGAGTCACCAAAAACAAACGATGGACGGACAGACGAGCCATCCGCCACCGATTGGTTTTGATCTAATAAAAGCATTCCTACCATCTCTGGTCGGAATCTGTTTGCATGTATTAGCTCTAGAATTACCACAGTTATCCAAGTAAATGTAGGTATGATCTAAGAAACCATAACTGATTTAATGAGCCATTCGCGGTTTCACCTTAATGCGGCATGTACTGAGACATGCATGGCTTAATCTTTGAGACAAGCATATGACTACTGGCAGGATCAACCAGGGATCTTATTCGTATAACAATTCTTATAAATTTCGTTTAAGTTCTCTTCGTGTCGTAGGTGGGACGTAAGCACCGTACGACGAGACTTTCGTTCTTAAGATAGATATATCTATAAAATATATCTCCTAGCGACGTTCGAGATACACCCATAGTTCAGTAATAATCTTCGAACGCCGCTCGCAGCCACTTTGTAATTCTCAACTCCACCTCCTCTCTTCTCTCTCTCTCTTTCTCATAGTCTTATATAAAATGTTTAGAATCGTACTTCTAAAGGAACATTTCCATAATGCTGTCTTCGTGTAAAAAGACTTATTAGAATATCTTAGCGGTAAAGCACGTATACGCACCTCACGCTGAACGAACAAGCGCGTATCCCAGTGCGTCGCGCTGGACATACCGTAAGAATATTCTTTCAATCGGTAGAACATTTTCGGCAGAAGACATACTACGCAAAGATAGTACGCTCCTACCGCCTCATCGGATACTTCTGCGAAAGCAGAAGTTTTTATAGAAAGCAGACGGTTATACTCTTTTGAATGAATCGATGCTCAGTTAGTACAAGCACACACGCATCTAACAATTTTTGTTAGAATACGTACACACAGGTCACCAGCTTCCCGACTCAGGGGAACCTTGCCACGATATTTGGTCATTACGTCCAGGACAGCGACCCGCGGCGCAGCAGTGTAGAGAAAAAACCAGAACGAGAACGGAGGAACAGTCGAGAAATAGCGTAAAATACACTAAGACTCGAGGAGCGGTGACTGAATTCTCAACCGAGGCCGTAGAATAGCCACGCGCTCAACGCTGTTCCGACCGAACCGTCCGGCTCGACGTCTCTCTTATAGATACGAAAGCGCCAGCCGGAAGGCCGGCGCCGGCCGGGCTAGCGCCGCGCGCTTACGGTGCAAAACCTCCGTAGCAACGTACCGTTCGGAAGGGACGCTGGAACTTAGTCTCGCGAACGCTCGATCACTACTATACAAAGCCAATATCCAACCATCGAAATACATTACCAGACGTTTTATTAACATAATAGAAATGCATTTTTACCAAAAAATTAATTTTTTTTTTCACCGAAAAATTGCATCAGTAAACATACTCTTTTATCGAATACGGACAAAAAATAAGTTTATAATCAATTACAATACGTTAAAATAAGTAGAAATATGCAAAAAAATATATACCTTGTAACGTTAATTAACGAAAAAATTAGAAAAATATCCAGTCGTGTCAGTTCGACGAACGCTAATTTTTTGAAAAAATCGATAAAAATGTTTAATCCGACGTATTTAATAGAGATAGAACGATTCCCGTAAAAAAATTTATACCTTGTAACGCTTTTTAACGAATAAACTCGAAAAAACTTTTTCGCCCTCGAATTTTTCTAAGTCCCAACGTACCGGCTCGGAATTTTTCTATGTTCCAACGACCGGTCGTGTCGGTCCAAACGTTTTTATATCCGTCTGCCGACGATATAAACGCTTAATCCCGACGTATTTTATCGAGTTATAACGATTTCTTGAAAAATATTCGTACGTTATAACGCTTTTTAACGAATTAATCGAAAAAGAGTGTTCGGTCCGAAAATTTTCTAAGTACGAACGACCGGCCGCATAGGTCCGTTTTTAAAAATCGTTCTCGGACGGAAATAAACCATTAATCCCGACGTATTTCGTCGAGTTACGTCGATTTATGCAAAAAAATTCATACCTTGTAACGCTTTTTAACGAATAAACTCGAAAAAACTTTTTCGCCCTCGGAATTTTTCTAAGTCCCAACGTACCGGCTCGGAATTTTTCTATGTTCCAACGACCGGTCGTGTCGGTCCAAACGTTTTTATATCCGTCTGCCGACGATATAAACGCTTAATCCCGACGTATTTTATCGAGTTATAACGATTTCTTGAAAAATATTCGTACGTTATAACGCTTTTTAACGAATTAATCGAAAAAGAGTGTTCGGTCCGAAAATTTTCTAAGTACGAACGACCGGCCGCATAGGTCCGTTTTTAAAAATCGTTCTCGGACGGAAATAAACCATTAATCCCGACGTATTTCGTCGAGTTACGTCGATTTATGCAAAAAAATTCATACCTTGTAACGCTTTTTAACGAATAAACTCGAAAAAACTTTTTCGCCCTCGGAATTTTTCTAAGTCCCAACGTACCGGCTCGGAATTTTTCTATGTTCCAACGACCGGTCGTGTCGGTCCAAACGTTTTTATATCCGTCTGCCGACGATATAAACGCTTAATCCCGACGTATTTTATCGAGTTATAACGATTTCTTGAAAAATATTCGTACGTTATAACGCTTTTTAACGAATTAATCGAAAAAGAGTGTTCGGTCCGAAAATTTTCCAAGTACGAACGACCGGCCGCATAGGTCCGTTTTTAAAAATCGTTCTCGGACGGAAATAAACCATTAATCCCGACGTATTTCGTCGAGTTACGTCGATTTATGCAAAAAAATTCATACCTTGTAACGCTTTTT
Organism: Bombus huntii; assembly: GCF_024542735.1. NCBI lineage: Eukaryota > Metazoa > Arthropoda > Insecta > Hymenoptera > Apidae > Bombus > Bombus huntii. Next base: position 9,660 of record NW_026099517.1, read on the forward strand.
AACGAATAAACTCGAAAAAACTTTTTCGCCCTCGGAATTTTTCTAAGTCCCAACGTACCGGCTCGGAATTTTTCTATGTTCCAACGACCGGTCGTGTCGGTCCAAACGTTTTTATATCCGTCTGCCGACGATATAAACGCTTAATCCCGACGTATTTTATCGAGTTATAACGATTTCTTGAAAAATATTCGTACGTTATAACACTTTTTAACGAGTTATTTGGAGGGGATCTTTCGGCCTTTTCGTAGCGGTGCGAAAAAATTCTAAGTTCCAACGTCCCAGTCACGTTGGTCCGGAGGATGAAATTTTTCAAAAAAATAAAGTGAAATCGCTACTTTCGA
>NW_026099517.1:17500-21279 GCF_024542735.1 Bombus huntii
TTCTCTTCTCTCGACGATTCCAGCGGTTCCCGGTACGGGAACTCACGCAAGTGAAAAAGCGAGCGAGACGTACCGTCGGGTGGGTGTGTGTGTTCGGGGACTGGACGACCGGCGCGACGTTAGGATGCGCGGTCCAGCGATAGACGACGAAGAGGCATGGGATGACCAACACTCTCTTTTCTCTATTCTCGAAGCGTCGAATTGCCATAAAAAAAAAATCACACGCGCGCACGACATAGTCGTACGCGCGTGTATACCTCGTCTCTCTCAAAGTTTTTTTCTCGAGCCTCGCCAAAGGGGATCGTCTTCTTCCTCGTCTACGATCTCTCCGACGACGACGACCGTACGAACAACTTCGTAACGGACTCACATGCGCATCTTCCTCGGGTACAGAAACGCTGCGGAAAACACCTCGAGCTTGTAGTTACAGCAGCACCCGTGTATAGCCGATCTTAGACACACGCTAGTTCGCACACGCGTTACATATATAATATGTAAGATTTCCGACGAACGTGGCTTTTCGGGAGCCAGGCGCGCGGGCAGAGAGATACACGACGACGGGGAAAATTCGTCCCGATACGAGTACGTGTACTCTCCGATCTCCGCGCGACGCTGGGGATCATACCTCCCTAAGTCGTCAGAGCGCTCGAAGAAATCTCGCGTGTGCGTTCCCGGATCTACGGCTGATACTTTCGGGGCTTGTAAAAAAGCACAGAGCGTGTAAAACGCAACGACGACCCATCGATGCGACGGTCCTCGTTGTTGTCAGTCGCTTTCGCGAAGAGACGGAGTGGGCATTCGATCCCTGGGGCTGTACGAGAGTCTTAAGAAAAGACGGTAGATTATGGCAAAGTTTCGCACGCCATCGAGTTTAGGTTTTTTTTTTGGTTCTCTCTTCTCTCCTCTCTCGACCGAGTTCCCATATTTGCTTTCTCTCTCAGTCTCGCCAAATATAATATTCTTTTAAGACGACGTCGGGGGCGCGGACCTTCGTGCGTCGAACACCGGCAAACGTAGCATATATCGCCTGATATGAAAAAAAAATCGGTCACGAGGAGAACACTACGAGTATATACGTTCGATAACCGATACACGAAGCGGTGCATAAGCGGGCGGTCGCCCTCGTAAGGACGACTCACGACGCCGCGAGCACTCACGCAGGTCCGTGACCGGTTCTCTCCGCTCTTATTCGTATCCCTTCGTATACCTTCGTCCGACTCTGAAACGTTCTCTTATAATTTTTAAGAAGAACGACGGCGGGTTGTCAAGGCAAGAAGGGACAGAGAGAGACAGAGGTAGAGTTTCGTAGTCTCCCGTGAACACGATAGATTATATATCGAGCATGCGTACGACTTGCACGGTCTCTGCACGACCGCGACGAACGCCGACGAGCGTCCAACAATCGCTCGTACGTCGCGTATGTTCTCTCCGTCCGCTCTTATTCGTATCCTCGTTCTTGTACCTTCGTCCGACTCTGAAACGTTCTCTTATATAAAGAAGAACGACGGCGGGTTGTTAAGGCAAGAAGGGACAGAGAGAGACAGATACGGAGAGTAACGATACGCAACGCAAGCAGTCTTAGGTTTACGTGAGCAACCCTCAGCCAGGCGTGGTCCAGGAATTGTATCCGTGGACCGCAATGTGCGTTCGAAATGTCGATGTTCATGTGTCCTGCAGTTCACACGTTGACGCGCAATTAGCTGCGTTCTTCATCGACCCACGAGCCAAGTGATCCACCGTTCAGGGTAATCTTTTATAAATTTACAACAGTTCAATACTCAAATGTACTCTTCTCGGTTCTAGCGAAGCCGAGTTCCGTCACGTTCGACCAACGGGAATCGAACGCGCAGAAGTCGCCATAGGATTGACGACACAAAAACGTTCGAAAAAAAAAAGAAAACGACGAACGCGCGAAGATACGCGCGTTCGCCGGCCGGGCGTAAAGTACATTATGATATATAACAACCATCGAGATCGAAGCTCCGTTCGTCAGGAAACGACGGGGATATATACACCCGATTCTGAATCCTCTGTACAGCACACGATCTCGCGAACGAGTAAGCACGGTGGCTAGCCCATGTTATATATGTGTTTGATTCTACTCTCTCGTCCAATTATTCAAGAAACAGCGCGCGTGCATCTCTCCATCGTTCGGGTGATAGTAAAGATTCGATGGGATTCGCGCGGCCGTCCGCCTCGAGCGGTCTTTCGTCCCAATATCCAGAAGCAGAGTTTGAAAAACTCTAGCGACGGCACGGGTGTCCGACTCACGACATCGAGGTTTCGAAGCCGGCGATCCCCTCCGAACGGATGGCGACCACGCGACCGACTGAAAGCATGAAAAATCGACGAAAGATAGAACACATCTCCGTTCGGGTGGTGTTTTTTCTTTAAAAAAAAAAAAAAAAAACAAAAATTCGATGGGACTCGCAGCCATCGTCCTCGCGCGGTCTTTCGTCCCGATATCCAGAAGCAGAGTTTGAAAAACTCTAGCGACGGCACGGGTGTCCGACTCACGACAACGAGGATAGACAGCCGGTCCCCTCCGAACGGGTTATGCGATGATAAACTCGATGAAACTTTAGTCTCGTTCAGGTAGTGTGTGTCTTGTAAATCAAAAATTCGATGGGACACGCATCCATCGTCCTCGCGCGGTCTTTCGTCCCAACATCCAGAAGCAGAGTTTGAAAAACTCTAGCGACGGCACGGGTGTCCGACTCACGACAACGAGGATAGACAGCCGGTCCCCTCTGAACGGTATATTATATATGAGATGATAGACGACAAACTGGATGAAACTTTAAGTCTCGTTCAGGTAGTGTGTAAATCAAAAATTCGATGGGACTCGCATCCGTCGTCCTCGCGCGGTCTTTCGTCCCGATATCCAGAAGCAGAGTTTGAAAAACTCTAGCGACGGCACGGGTGTCCGACTCACGACAACGAGGAAAGACAGCCGGTCCCCTCTGAACGGTATATTATATGAAACTTTAAGTCTCGTTCAGGTAGTGTGTAAGTCAAAAATTCGATGGGACTCGCATCCGTCGTCCTCGCGCGGTCTTTCGTCCCGATATCCAGAAGCAGAGTTTGAAAAACTCTAGCGACGGCACGGGTGTCCGACTCACGACAACGAGGATAGACAGCCGGTCCCCTCTGAACGGTATATTATATATGCGATGATAGACGACAAACTGGATGAAACTTTAAGTCTCGTTCAGGTAGTGTGTAAATAAAAAATTCGATGGGACTCGCATCCGTCGTCCTCGCGCGGTCTTTCGTCCCGATATCCAGAAGCAGAGTTTGAAAAACTCTAGCGACGGCACGGGTGTCCGACTCACGACAACGAGGAAAGACAGCCGGTCCCCTCTGAACGGTATATTATATGAAACTTAAGTCTCGTTCAGGTAGTGTGTAAGTCAAAAATTCGATGGGACTCGCATCCGTCGTCCTCGCGCGGTCTTTCGTCCCGATATCCAGAAGCAGAGTTTGAAAAACTCTAGCGACGGCACGGGTGTCCGACTCACGACAACGAGGATAGACAGCCGGTCCCCTCTGAACGGTATATAATATGAAACTTTAAGTCTCGTTCAGGTAGTGTGTAAGTCAAAAATTCGATGGGACTCGCATCCGTCGTCCTCGCGCGGTCTTTCGTCCCGATATCCAGAAGCAGAGTTTGAAAAACTCTAGCGACGGCACGGGTGTCCGACTCACGACAACGAGGATAGACAGCCGGTCCCCTCTGAACGGTATATAATATACATTATGCGACGGTAGACGATCAA
>NW_026099518.1:5000-10000 GCF_024542735.1 Bombus huntii
CTTCAACGTCACGACGCGAAACGAAAATTCGTTCGTGTCGTGTTTTGCGTAGACTCGTAGAAAACGAAAGCTCGGAAAGATTCGGTGCGAGAGAAGGTGGTGTGTGTGTGTGTATTTCTCTGTGCGAAAATCGCCTCAAAGAGAAAAAAAATTCGAATAGAAGGAGAACACTCTCTATTCGATATACAATATATATGTATGTATGTATGTACGAGCGTTTTATGCATCTCGCCAAAGTGCCAAACTTCGTTCGTCGTATCATGTTCGAGCTAAGACTCACGCAAGACATCCGTGTAACGATCGTCCGGTTTTTAACGTCCGTCCTCTTTTTCTCCTACAGCCGTTTCTCTTCTCTCGACGATTCCAGCGGTTCCCGGTACGGGAACTCACGCAAGTGAAAAAGCGAGCGAGACGTACCGTCGGGTGGGTGTGTGTGTTCGGGGACTGGACGACCGGCGCGACGTTAGGATGCGCGGTCCAGCGATAGACGACGAAGAGGCATGGGATGACCAACACTCTCTTTTCTCTATTCTCGAAGCGTCGAATTGCCATAAAAAAAAAATCACACGCGCGCACGACATAGTCGTACGCGCGTGTATACCTCGTCTCTCTCAAAGTTTTTTTCTCGAGCCTCGCCAAAGGGGATCGTCTTCTTCCTCGTCTACGATCTCTCCGACGACGACGACCGTACGAACAACTTCGTAACGGACTCACATGCGCATCTTCCTCGGGTACAGAAACGCTGCGGAAAACACCTCGAGCTTGTAGTTACAGCAGCACCCGTGTATAGCCGATCTTAGACACACGCTAGTTCGCACACGCGTTACATATATAATATGTAAGATTTCCGACGAACGTGGCTTTTCGGGAGCCAGGCGCGCGGGCAGAGAGATACACGACGACGGGGAAAATTCGTCCCGATACGAGTACGTGTACTCTCCGATCTCCGCGCGACGCTGGGGATCATACCTCCCTAAGTCGTCAGAGCGCTCGAAGAAATCTCGCGTGTGCGTTCCCGGATCTACGGCTGATACTTTCGGGGCTTGTAAAAAAGCACAGAGCGTGTAAAACGCAACGACGACCCATCGATGCGACGGTCCTCGTTGTTGTCAGTCGCTTTCGCGAAGAGACGGAGTGGGCATTCGATCCCTGGGGCTGTACGAGAGTCTTAAGAAAAGACGGTAGATTATGGCAAAGTTTCGCACGCCATCGAGTTTAGGTTTTTTTTTTGGTTCTCTCTTCTCTCCTCTCTCGACCGAGTTCCCATATTTGCTTTCTCTCTCAGTCTCGCCAAATATAATATTCTTTTAAGACGACGTCGGGGGCGCGGACCTTCGTGCGTCGAACACCGGCAAACGTAGCATATATCGCCTGATATGAAAAAAAAATCGGTCACGAGGAGAACACTACGAGTATATACGTTCGATAACCGATACACGAAGCGGTGCATAAGCGGGCGGTCGCCCTCGTAAGGACGACTCACGACGCCGCGAGCACTCACGCAGGTCCGTGACCGGTTCTCTCCGCTCTTATTCGTATCCCTTCGTATACCTTCGTCCGACTCTGAAACGTTCTCTTATAATTTTTAAGAAGAACGACGGCGGGTTGTCAAGGCAAGAAGGGACAGAGAGAGACAGAGGTAGAGTTTCGTAGTCTCCCGTGAACACGATAGATTATATATCGAGCATGCGTACGACTTGCACGGTCTCTGCACGACCGCGACGAACGCCGACGAGCGTCCAACAATCGCTCGTACGTCGCGTATGTTCTCTCCGTCCGCTCTTATTCGTATCCTCGTTCTTGTACCTTCGTCCGACTCTGAAACGTTCTCTTATATAAAGAAGAACGACGGCGGGTTGTTAAGGCAAGAAGGGACAGAGAGAGACAGATACGGAGAGTAACGATACGCAACGCAAGCAGTCTTAGGTTTACGTGAGCAACCCTCAGCCAGGCGTGGTCCAGGAATTGTATCCGTGGACCGCAATGTGCGTTCGAAATGTCGATGTTCATGTGTCCTGCAGTTCACACGTTGACGCGCAATTAGCTGCGTTCTTCATCGACCCACGAGCCAAGTGATCCACCGTTCAGGGTAATCTTTTATAAATTTACAACAGTTCAATACTCAAATGTACTCTTCTCGGTTCTAGCGAAGCCGAGTTCCGTCACGTTCGACCAACGGGAATCGAACGCGCAGAAGTCGCCATAGGATTGACGACACAAAAACGTTCGAAAAAAAAAGAAAACGACGAACGCGCGAAGATACGCGCGTTCGCCGGCCGGGCGTAAAGTACATTATGATATATAACAACCATCGAGATCGAAGCTCCGTTCGTCAGGAAACGACGGGGATATATACACCCGATTCTGAATCCTCTGTACAGCACACGATCTCGCGAACGAGTAAGCACGGTGGCTAGCCCATGTTATATATGTGTTTGATTCTACTCTCTCGTCCAATTATTCAAGAAACAGCGCGCGTGCATCTCTCCATCGTTCGGGTGATAGTAAAGATTCGATGGGATTCGCGCGGCCGTCCGCCTCGAGCGGTCTTTCGTCCCAATATCCAGAAGCAGAGTTTGAAAAACTCTAGCGACGGCACGGGTGTCCGACTCACGACATCGAGGTTTCGAAGCCGGCGATCCCCTCCGAACGGATGGCGACCACGCGACCGACTGAAAGCATGAAAAATCGACGAAAGATAGAACACATCTCCGTTCGGGTGGTGTTTTTTCTTTAAAAAAAAAAAAAAAAACAAAAATTCGATGGGACTCGCAGCCATCGTCCTCGCGCGGTCTTTCGTCCCGATATCCAGAAGCAGAGTTTGAAAAACTCTAGCGACGGCACGGGTGTCCGACTCACGACAACGAGGATAGACAGCCGGTCCCCTCCGAACGGGTTATGCGATGATAAACTCGATGAAACTTTAGTCTCGTTCAGGTAGTGTGTGTCTTGTAAATCAAAAATTCGATGGGACACGCATCCATCGTCCTCGCGCGGTCTTTCGTCCCAACATCCAGAAGCAGAGTTTGAAAAACTCTAGCGACGGCACGGGTGTCCGACTCACGACAACGAGGATAGACAGCCGGTCCCCTCTGAACGGTATATTATATATGAGATGATAGACGACAAACTGGATGAAACTTTAAGTCTCGTTCAGGTAGTGTGTAAATCAAAAATTCGATGGGACTCGCATCCGTCGTCCTCGCGCGGTCTTTCGTCCCGATATCCAGAAGCAGAGTTTGAAAAACTCTAGCGACGGCACGGGTGTCCGACTCACGACAACGAGGAAAGACAGCCGGTCCCCTCTGAACGGTATATTATATGAAACTTTAAGTCTCGTTCAGGTAGTGTGTAAGTCAAAAATTCGATGGGACTCGCATCCGTCGTCCTCGCGCGGTCTTTCGTCCCGATATCCAGAAGCAGAGTTTGAAAAACTCTAGCGACGGCACGGGTGTCCGACTCACGACAACGAGGATAGACAGCCGGTCCCCTCTGAACGGTATATTATATATGCGATGATAGACGACAAACTGGATGAAACTTTAAGTCTCGTTCAGGTAGTGTGTAAATAAAAAATTCGATGGGACTCGCATCCGTCGTCCTCGCGCGGTCTTTCGTCCCGATATCCAGAAGCAGAGTTTGAAAAACTCTAGCGACGGCACGGGTGTCCGACTCACGACAACGAGGAAAGACAGCCGGTCCCCTCTGAACGGTATATTATATGAAACTTTAAGTCTCGTTCAGGTAGTGTGTAAGTCAAAAATTCGATGGGACTCGCATCCGTCGTCCTCGCGCGGTCTTTCGTCCCGATATCCAGAAGCAGAGTTTGAAAAACTCTAGCGACGGCACGGGTGTCCGACTCACGACAACGAGGATAGACAGCCGGTCCCCTCTGAACGGTATATAATATGAAACTTTAAGTCTCGTTCAGGTAGTGTGTAAGTCAAAAATTCGATGGGACTCGCATCCGTCGTCCTCGCGCGGTCTTTCGTCCCGATATCCAGAAGCAGAGTTTGAAAAACTCTAGCGACGGCACGGGTGTCCGACTCACGACAACGAGGATAGACAGCCGGTCCCCTCTGAACGGTATATAATATACATTATGCGACGGTAGACGATCAACTAGACGAAACTTTAGTCTCGTTCAGGTGGTGTAAAAAAAATTCGATGGGATACGCACGCACGGCTGTCGTCGTCCTCGAGCGGTCTTTCGTCCCAATATCCAGAAGCAGAGTTTGAAAAACTCTAGCGACGGCACGGGTGTCCGACTCACGACATCGAGGCTTCGAAGCCGGCGGCGTTCCCCTCTGAACGAACTTCGGCTAGACTAGTTACGAATCGTTGCTACACATCGTCTTCATCGTCGTCGTCGTCGACATCGACATCATCATCATATCATCATCATCATCATCATCATCATCATCGGTCATCGTCGCATAGCGGGCCAACATCCACGCGATGCGTCTTCGTTCTAGGTTACCCGATCCACGAGTATGTTACACGTGGTTTCGTTATTTCGAACGAAACGACATACGAAGAGCACACGCCCTTTGGGTAGGAAGCACGTTTCGAGAACGACGAGAGTTTCGATGAAAGAGACGAGAGAAGTCGACGCAGAAGGTATCCATGGATCTTCGAAGAGAACCTTCGAAGATGTATATCGGTATCCTTTCGCTCTGCGCGACTCGCTACAAGTTCTTTCGCTCTCGTCGACTCGTTCTAGACGCTTCGTTCGATCCCAAAGAGGAGTCTTCGATATGTCCCGTTGCTAGGAGGAGAACAAACGCAACACAGACCACGAAACATAGAAGAGAATAGGCGAGCATGATCACTCCGACACGAGGCACTTTAGAGATTTTCTTATTAGTTTGCATGGACTTTTATATTTCGTTTGTACGGTTTCCACGATGCAAATACGAAATACGAGATCGTGACGGCGGGTCTTTCTGTGTACGGCCTCTCGCAGGCGCCACGACTGCATTTCTCTTTACACCTGGTTT
>NW_026099518.1:12500-20846 GCF_024542735.1 Bombus huntii
ATATATCTATAAAATATATCTCCTAGCGACGTTCGAGATACACCCATAGTTCAGTAATAATCTTCGAACGCCGCTCGCAGCCACTTTGTAATTCTCAACTCCACCTCCTCTCTTCTCTCTCTCTCTTTCTCATAGTCTTATATAAAATGTTTAGAATCGTACTTCTAAAGGAACATTTCCATAATGCTGTCTTCGTGTAAAAAGACTTATTAGAATATCTTAGCGGTAAAGCACGTATACGCACCTCACGCTGAACGAACAAGCGCGTATCCCAGTGCGTCGCGCTGGACATACCGTAAGAATATTCTTTCAATCGGTAGAACATTTTCGGCAGAAGACATACTACGCAAAGATAGTACGCTCCTACCGCCTCATCGGATACTTCTGCGAAAGCAGAAGTTTTTATAGAAAGCAGACGGTTATACTCTTTTGAATGAATCGATGCTCAGTTAGTACAAGCACACACGCATCTAACAATTTTTGTTAGAATACGTACACACAGGTCACCAGCTTCCCGACTCAGGGGAACCTTGCCACGATATTTGGTCATTACGTCCAGGACAGCGACCCGCGGCGCAGCAGTGTAGAGAAAAAACCAGAACGAGAACGGAGGAACAGTCGAGAAATAGCGTAAAATACACTAAGACTCGAGGAGCGGTGACTGAATTCTCAACCGAGGCCGTAGAATAGCCACGCGCTCAACGCTGTTCCGACCGAACCGTCCGGCTCGACGTCTCTCTTATAGATACGAAAGCGCCAGCCGGAAGGCCGGCGCCGGCCGGGCTAGCGGCCGCGCGCTTACGGTGCAAAACCTCCGTAGCAACGTACCGTTCGGAAGGGACGCTGGAACTTAGTCTCGCGAACGCTCGATCACTACTATACAAAGCCAATATCCAACCATCGAAATACATTACCAGACGTTTTATTAACATAATAGAAATGCATTTTTACCAAAAAATTAATTTTTTTTTTCACCGAAAAATTGCATCAGTAAACATACTCTTTTATCGAATACGGACAAAAAATAAGTTTATAATCAATTACAATACGTTAAAATAAGTAGAAATATGCAAAAAAATATATACCTTGTAACGTTAATTAACGAAAAAATTAGAAAAATATCCCAGTCGTGTCAGTTCGACGAACGCTAATTTTTTGAAAAAATCGATAAAAATGTTTAATCCCGACGTATTTAATAGAGATAGAACGATTCCCGTAAAAAAATTTATACCTTGTAACGCTTTTTAACGAATAAACTCGAAAAAACTTTTTCGCCCTCGGAATTTTTCTAAGTCCCAACGTACCGGCTCGGAATTTTTCTATGTTCCAACGACCGGTCGTGTCGGTCCAAACGTTTTTATATCCGTCTGCCGACGATATAAACGCTTAATCCCGACGTATTTTATCGAGTTATAACGATTTCTTGAAAAATATTCGTACGTTATAACGCTTTTTAACGAATTAATCGAAAAAGAGTGTTCGGTCCGAAAATTTTCTAAGTACGAACGACCGGCCGCATAGGTCCGTTTTTAAAAATCGTTCTCGGACGGAAATAAACCATTAATCCCGACGTATTTCGTCGAGTTACGTCGATTTATGCAAAAAAATTCATACCTTGTAACGCTTTTTAACGAATAAACTCGAAAAAACTTTTTCGCCCTCGGAATTTTTCTAAGTCCCAACGTACCGGCTCGGAATTTTTCTATGTTCCAACGACCGGTCGTGTCGGTCCAAACGTTTTTATATCCGTCTGCCGACGATATAAACGCTTAATCCCGACGTATTTTATCGAGTTATAACGATTTCTTGAAAAATATTCGTACGTTATAACGCTTTTTAACGAATTAATCGAAAAAGAGTGTTCGGTCCGAAAATTTTCTAAGTACGAACGACCGGCCGCATAGGTCCGTTTTTAAAAATCGTTCTCGGACGGAAATAAACCATTAATCCCGACGTATTTCGTCGAGTTACGTCGATTTATGCAAAAAAATTCATACCTTGTAACGCTTTTTAACGAATAAACTCGAAAAAACTTTTTCGCCCTCGGAATTTTTCTAAGTCCCAACGTACCGGCTCGGAATTTTTCTATGTTCCAACGACCGGTCGTGTCGGTCCAAACGTTTTTATATCCGTCTGCCGACGATATAAACGCTTAATCCCGACGTATTTTATCGAGTTATAACGATTTCTTGAAAAATATTCGTACGTTATAACGCTTTTTAACGAATTAATCGAAAAAGAGTGTTCGGTCCGAAAATTTTCTAAGTACGAACGACCGGCCGCATAGGTCCGTTTTTAAAAATCGTTCTCGGACGGAAATAAACCATTAATCCCGACGTATTTCGTCGAGTTACGTCGATTTATGCAAAAAAATTCATACCTTGTAACGCTTTTTAACGAATAAACTCGAAAAAACTTTTTCGCCCTCGGAATTTTTCTAAGTCCCAACGTACCGGCTCGGAATTTTTCTATGTTCCAACGACCGGTCGTGTCGGTCCAAACGTTTTTATATCCGTCTGCCGACGATATAAACGCTTAATCCCGACGTATTTTATCGAGTTATAACGATTTCTTGAAAAATATTCGTACGTTATAACGCTTTTTAACGAATTAATCGAAAAAGAGTGTTCGGTCCGAAAATTTTCTAAGTACGAACGACCGGCCGCATAGGTCCGTTTTTAAAAATCGTTCTCGGACGGAAATAAACCATTAATCCCGACGTATTTCGTCGAGTTACGTCGATTTATGCAAAAAAATTCATACCTTGTAACGCTTTTTAACGAATAAACTCGAAAAAACTTTTTCGCCCTCGGATTTTTCTAAGTCCCAACGTACCGGCTCGGAATTTTTCTATGTTCCAACGACCGGTCGTGTCGGTCCAAACGTTTTTATATCCGTCTGCCGACGATATAAACGCTTAATCCCGACGTATTTTATCGAGTTATAACGATTTCTTGAAAAATATTCGTACGTTATAACGCTTTTTAACGAATTAATCGAAAAAGAGTGTTCGGTCCGAAATTTTCTAAGTACGAACGACCGGCCGCATAGGTCCGTTTTTAAAAATCGTTCTCGGACGGAAATAAACCATTAATCCCGACGTATTTCGTCGAGTTACGTCGATTTATGCAAAAAAAATTCATACCTTGTAACGCTTTTTAACGAATAAACTCGAAAAACTTTTTCGCCCTCGGAATTTTTCTAAGTCCCAACGTACCGGCTCGGAATTTTTCTATGTTCCAACGACCGGTCGTGTCGGTCCAAACGTTTTTATATCCGTCTGCCGACGATATAAACGCTTAATCCCGACGTATTTTATCGAGTTATAACGATTTCTTGAAAAATATTCGTACGTTATAACGCTTTTTAACGAATTAATCGAAAAAGAGTGTTCGGTCCGAAAATTTTCCAAGTACGAACGACCGGCCGCATAGGTCCGTTTTTAAAAATCGTTCTCGGACGGAAATAAACCATTAATCCCGACGTATTTCGTCGAGTTACGTCGATTTATGCAAAAAAATTCATACCTTGTAACGCTTTTTAACGAATAAACTCGAAAAAACTTTTTCGCCCTCGGAATTTTTCTAAGTCCCAACGTACCGGCTCGGAATTTTTCTATGTTCCAACGACCGGTCGTGTCGGTCCAAACGTTTTTATATCCGTCTGCCGACGATATAAACGCTTAATTCCCGACGTATTTTATCGAGTTATAACGATTTCTTGAAAAATATTCGTACGTTATAACACTTTTTAACGAGTTATTTGGAGGGGATCTTTCGGCCTTTTCGTAGCGGTGCGAAAAAATTCTAAGTTCCAACGTCCCAGTCACGTTGGTCCGGAGGATGAAATTTTTCAAAAAAATAAAGTGAAATCGCTACTTTCGACTAGATTTCGTCGAAACGTAACGATTTCACGCAAAATTTCGATACGTTATAACGCTTTTTAGCGAGTTATTTCGAGTTGAACTTTCGGTACTTTCGTAACGGGGCGAAAAAATTCTAAGTTCCAACGTCCCGGTCACGTTGGTCCGGAGGATGAAATTTTTTAAAAAAATAAAGTGAAATCGCTACTTTCGACTAGATTTCGTCGAAACGTAACGATTTCACGCAAAATTTCGATTACGTTATAACGCTTTTTAGCGAGTTATTTCGAGTTGAACTTTCGGTACTTTCGTAACGGGGCGAAAAAATTCTAAGTTCCAACGTCCCCGGTCAGGTTGGTCCGGAGGACGAAATTTTTTAAAAAAATAAAGTGAAATCGCTACTTTCGACTAGATTTCGTCGAAACGTAACGATTTCACGCAAAATTTCGATACGTTATAACGCTTTTTAGCGAGTTATTTCGAGTTGAACTTTCGGTACTTTCGTAACGGGGCGAAAAAATTCTAAGTTCCAACGTCCCCCGGTCACGTTGGTCCGGAGGATGAAATTTTTAAAAAAATAAAGTGAAATCGCTACTTTCGACTAGATTTCGTCGAAACGTAACGATTTCACGCAAAATTTCGATACGTTATAACGCTTTTTAGCGAGTTATTTCGAGTTGAACTTTCGGTACTTTCGTAACGGGGCGAAAAAATTCTAAGTTCCAACGTCCCCGGTCACGTTGGTCCGGAGGATGAAATTTTTTAAAAAACATAAAGTGAAAATCGCTACTTTCGACTAGATTTCGTCGAAACGTAACGATTTCACGCAAAATTTCGATACGTATAACGCTTTTTAGCGAGTTATTTCGAGTGAACTTTCGGTACTTTCGTAACGGGGCGAAAAAATTCTAAGTTCCAACGTCCCGGTCACGTTGGTCCGGAGGATGAAATTTTTTAAAAAAATAAAGTGAAATCGCTACTTTCGACTAGATTTCGTCGATACGTAACGATTTCACTGATAATTTCGATGCGTTATAACGCTTTTTCTCGAGTTATTTCGACTCGAACGTTCGAACAGTGGCGAATATTTCAAAGTCCCTGCGACGCAACGATACGCTCTTACGCGTTGCTCGCTCGCTCCGCTCGCTCGAAAAAAAAATAGCCCAACCCAAAACCAATCCCTTTCGCGTTCGTTCTTCGATTTCATCGAAATCTTCGTTCGAACGCTCGGGATCGGTTTTGGGTTGGGCTATATTCGTCCGAGCGAGCGCAGCGAGCGAGCATTTGTCGCGATTATTTTCCTCGTTTTCGTCTCTCTCGTGAAACGGGAAAAAACGTGGAAAACGGGAAAAAACGGGAAAAAACGGGAAAAAACGCGAAGAAACGGGAAAAAACGCGAAAAAACGTTTAAAAATATTTGAAAAAGCGCGCGCGCGCGCGCGCAAGACGAGCTGCGCAGAACGGCGTACCTTAAGAGAGTGTTACCTACTCCGGCGCATACCCGCTGATTCGGAGGTGCGCGCGCAGCGGTAGCACGAGCGGCTAAGTCCAGCGGCGTATTGCTTTTTACTGGCACGCGACAAAGTTGCAGCGGCGTATCGCTTTCTAATTCGTGCGTCTCGTTGTTTGATTTAAAGGAAAAAAAAAATCGCTACGCACGACCATCGGCCGTACGTAGCGAAATTATTTTTTTAACCGCAGGAGACAAAGTCCCAGCGGCGTATTGCTTTCTGTTTGTACGCGACTAGTCCAGCGGCGTATTGCTTTTTACTCGCACGCGACTAAGTCCAGCGGCGTATTGCTTTATGCTCGTACGCGACTAAGTCCAGCGGCGTATTGCTTTCTGTTTGTACGCGACTAAGTCCAGCGGCGTATTGCTTTTTACTCGCACGCGACTAAGTCCAGCGGCGTATTGCTTTCTGTTTGTACGCGACTAAGTCCAGCGGCGTATTGCTTTTTACTCGCACGCGGCTAAGTCCAGCGGCGTATTGCTTTTTACTCGCACGAGACAAAGTCCCAGCGGCGTATCGCTTTCTATTCGTGCGTCTCGTTGTTTGATTTAAAGGAAAAAAAAAATCGCTACGCACGACCATCGGCCGTACGTAGCGAAATATTTTTTTTAACCGCAGGAGACAAAGTCCCAGCGGCGTATTGCTTTCTGTTTGTACGCGACTAAGTCCAGCGGCGTATTGCTTTTTACTCGCACGCGACTAAGTCCAGCGGCGTATTGCTTTATGCTCGTACGCGACTAAGTCCAGCGGCGTATTGCTTTCTGTTTGTACGCGACTAAGTCCAGCGGCGTATTGCTTTTTACTCGCACCGCGACTAAGTCCAGCGGCGTATTGCTTTCTGTTTGTACGCGACTAAGTCCAGCGGCGTATTGCTTTTTACTCGCACGCGGCTAAGTCCAGCGGCGTATTGCTTTTTACTCGCACGAGACAAAGTCCCAGCGGCGTATCGCTTTCTATTCGTGCGTCTCGTTGTTTGATTTAAAGGAAAAAAAAATCGCTACGCACGACCATCGGCCGTACGTAGCGAAATTATTTTTTTTAACCGCAGGAGACAAAGTCCCAGCGGCGTATTGCTTTATGCTCGCACGCGACTAAGTCCAGCGGCGTATTGCTTTATGCTCGCACGCGACTAAGTCCAGCGGCGTATTGCTTTCTGTTTGTACGCGACTAAGTCCAGCGGCGTATTGCTTTTTACTCGCACGCGACTAAGTCCAGCGGCGTATTGCTTTATGCTCGCACGCGACTAAGTCCAGCGGCGTATTGCTTTATGCTCGCACGCGACTAAGTCCAGCGGCGTATTGCTTTATGCTCGCACGAGACAAAGTCCCAGCGGCGTATTGGCTTTATGCTCGTACGCGACTAAGTCCAGCGGCGTATTGCTTTCTGTTTGTACGCGACTAAGTCCAGCGGCGTATTGCTTTTTACTCGCACGCGACTAAGTCCAGCGGCGTATTGCTTTCTGTTTGTACGCGACTAAGTCCAGCGGCGTATTGCTTTTTACTCGCACGCGACAAAGTTGCAGCGGCGTATCGCTTTCTATTCGTGCGTCCTCGTTGTTTGATTTAAAGGAAAAAAAAAAATCGCTACGCACGACCATCGGCCGTACGTAGCGAAATTATTTTTTTTAACCGCAGGAGACAAAGTCCCAGCGGCGTATTGCTTTCTGTTTGTACGCGACTAAGTCCAGCGGCGTATTGCTTTTTACTCGCACGCGACTAAGTCCAGCGGCGTATTGCTTTATGCTCGTACGCGACTAAGTCCAGCGGCGTATTGCTTTCTGTTTGTACGCGACTAAGTCCAGCGGCGTATTGCTTTCTGTTTGTACGCGACTAAGTCCAGCGGCGTATTGCTTTTTACTCGCACGCGACTAAGTCCAGCGGCGTATTGCTTTCTGTTTGTACGCGACTAAGTCCAGCGGCGTATTGCTTTTTACTCGCACGCGGCTAAGTCCAGCGGCGTATTGCTTTTTACTCGCACGAGACAAAGTCCCAGCGGCGTATCGCTTTCTATTCGTGCGTCTCGTTGTTTGATTTAAAGGAAAAAAAAATCGCTACGCACGACCATCGGCCGTACGTAGCGAAATTATTTTTTTTAACCGCAGGAGACAAAGTCCCAGCGGCGTATTGCTTTATGCTCGCACGCGACTAAGTCCAGCGGCGTATTGCTTTCTGTTTGTACGCGACTAAGTCCAGCGGCGGTATTGCTTTTTACTCGCACGCGACTAAGTCCAGCGGCGTATTGCTTTCTGTTTGTACGCGACTAAGTCAGCGGCGTATTGCTTTTTACTCGCACGCGGCTAAGTCCAGCGGCGTATTGCTTCTTACTCGCACGAGACAAAGTCCCAGCGGCGTATCGCTTTCTATTCGTGCGTCTCGTTGTTTGATTTAAAGGAAAAAAAATCGCTACGCACGACCATCGGCCGTACGTAGCGAAATTATTTTTTTTTAACCGCAGGAGACAAAGTCCCAGCGGCGTATTGCTTTATGCTCGCACGCGACTAAGTCCAGCGGCGTATTGCTTTCTGTTTGTACGCGACTAAGTCCAGCGGCGTATTGCTTTATGCTCGCACGACGACTAAGTCCAGCGGCGTATTGCTTTTTACTCGCACGAGACAAAGTCCCAGCGGCGTATCGCTTTCTATTCGTGCGTCTCGTTGTTTGATTTAAAGGAAAAAAAAATCGCTACGCACGACCCATCGCGGCCGTACGTAGCGAAAAAATTCCTTTTTTAACCGCACGAGACAAAGTCCCGTAGCGGCTTCTTGTATATCGCTGGTGTTTGACTTAAAGAAAAAAAAAATTCGCTACGTACGACCATCGTGCGCATCGATGGCCGTACGTAGCGAATAATTTTTTTTCTTTCTTTTTCGTACGTACCATGCCGTGCCGTGCCGCGCGTACGACGTCGTGCGCATCGACGGACGTACACGCAGCATCGTCGCTGCCTCCGCCGCGTACGGACCGTCGATGCGCC
>NW_026099519.1:0-5000 GCF_024542735.1 Bombus huntii
CGCCGGTGCTAGATGACCATGCGATCAGCACAAGTTATTCAGAGTCACCAAAACAAACGATGGACGGACAGACGAGCCATCCGCCACCGATTGGTTTTGATCTAATAAAAGCATTCCTACCATCTCTGGTCGGAATCTGTTTGCATGTATTAGCTCTAGAATTACCACAGTTATCCAAGTAAATGTAGGTATGATCTAAGAAACCATAACTGATTTAATGAGCCATTCGCGGTTTCACCTTAATGCGGGCATGTACTGAGACATGCATGGCTTAATCTTTGAGACAAGCATATGACTACTGGCAGGATCAACCAGGGATCTTATTCGTATAACAATTCTTATAAATTTCGTTTAAGTTCTCTTCGTGTCGTAGGTGGGACGTAAGCACCGTACGACGAGACTTTTCGTTCTTAAGATAGATATATCTATAAAATATATCTCCTAGCGACGTTCGAGATACACCCATAGTTCAGTAATAATCTTCGAACGCCGCTCGCAGCCACTTTGTAATTCTCAACTCCACCTCCTCTCTTCTCTCTCTCTCTCTCTCTCATAGTCTTATATAAAATGTTTAGAATCGTACTTCTAAAGGAACATTTCCATAATGCTGTCTTCGTGTAAAAAGACTTATTAGAATATCTTAGCGGTAAAGCACGTATACGCACCTCACGCTGAACGAACAAGCGCGTATCCCAGTGCGTCGCGCTGGACATACCGTAAGAATATTCTTTCAATCGGTAGAACATTTTCGGCAGAAGACATACTACGCAAAGATAGTACGCTCCTACCGCCTCATCGGATACTTCTGCGAAAGCAGAAGTTTTTATAGAAAGCAGACGGTTATACTCTTTTGAATGAATCGATGCTCAGTTAGTACAAGCACACACGCATCTAACAATTTTTGTTAGAATACGTACACACAGGTCACCAGCTTCCCGACTCAGGGGAACCTTGCCACGATATTTGGTCATTACGTCCAGGACAGCGACCCGCGGCGCAGCAGTGTAGAGAAAAAACCAGAACGAGAACGGAGGAACAGTCGAGAAATAGCGTAAAATACACTAAGACTCGAGGAGCGGTGACTGAATTCTCAACCGAGGCCGTAGAATAGCCACGCGCTCAACGCTGTTCCGACCGAACCGTCCGGCTCGACGTCTCTCTTATAGATACGAAAGCGCCAGCCGGAAGGCCCGGCGCCGGCCGGGCTAGCGGCCGCGCGCTTACGGTGCAAAACCTCCGTAGCAACGTACCGTTCGGAAGGGACGCTGGAACTTAGTCTCGCGAACGCTCGATCACTACTATACAAAGCCAATATCCAACCATCGAAATACATTACCAGACGTTTTATTAACATAATAGAAATGCATTTTTACCAAAAAATTAATTTTTTTTTTCACCGAAAAATTGCATCAGTAAACATACTCTTTTATCGAATACGGACAAAAAATAAGTTTATAATCAATTACAATACGTTAAAATAAGTAGAAATATGCAAAAAAATATATACCTTGTAACGTTAATTAACGAAAAAATTAGAAAAATATCCCAGTCGTGTCAGTTCGACGAACGCTAATTTTTTGAAAAAAATCGATAAAAATGTTTAATCCCGACGTATTTAATAGAGATAGAACGATTCCCGTAAAAAAATTCATACCTTGTAACGCTTTTAAACGAATAAACTCGAAAAAACTTTTTCGCCCTCGGAATTTTTCTAAGTCCCAACGTACCGGCTCGGAATTTTTTCTATGTTCCAACGACCGGTCGTGTCGGTCCAAACGTTTTTATATCCGTCTGCCGACGATATAAACGCTTAATCCCGACGTATTTTATCGAGTTATAACGATTTCTTGAAAAATATTCGTACGTTATAACGCTTTTTAACGAATTAATCGAAAAAGAGTGTTCGGTCCGAAAATTTTCTAAGTACGAACGACCGGCCGCATAGGTCCGTTTTTAAAAATCGTTCTCGGACGGAAATAAACCATTAATCCCGACGTATTTCGTCGAGTTACGTCGATTTATGCAAAAAAATTCATACCTTGTAACGCTTTTTAACGAATAAACTCGAAAAAACTTTTTCGCCCTCGGAATTTTTCTAAGTCCCAACGTACCGGCTCGGAATTTTTCTATGTTCCAACGACCGGTCGTGTCGGTCCAAACGTTTTTATATCCGTCTGCCGACGATATAAACGCTTAATCCCGACGTATTTTATCGAGTTATAACGATTTCTTGAAAAATATTCGTACGTTATAACGCTTTTTAACGAATTAATCGAAAAAGAGTGTTCGGTCCGAAAATTTTCTAAGTACGAACGACCGGCCGCATAGGTCCGTTTTTAAAAATCGTTCTCGGACGGAAATAAACCATTAATCCCGACGTATTTCGTCGAGTTACGTCGATTTATGCAAAAAAATTCATACCTTGTAACGCTTTTTAACGAATAAACTCGAAAAAACTTTTCGCCCTCGGAATTTTTCTAAGTCCCACGTACCGGCTCGGAATTTTTCTATGTTCCAACGACCGTCGTGTCGGTCCAAACGTTTTTATATCCGTCTGCCGACGATATAAACGCTTAATCCCGACGTATTTTATCGAGTTATAACGATTTCTTGAAAAATATTCGTACGTTATAACGCTTTTTAACGAATTAATCGAAAAAGAGTGTTCGGTCCGAAAATCGGCTCGACGTCTCTCTTATAGATACGAAAGCGCCAGCCGGAAGGCCGGCGCCGGCCGGGCTAGCGGCCGCGCGCTTACGGTGCAAAACCTCCGTAGCAACGTACCGTTCGGAAGGGACGCTGGAACTTAGTCTCGCGAACGCTCGATCACTACTATACAAAGCCAATATCCAACCATCGAAATACATTACCAGACGTTTTATTAACATAATAGAAATGCATTTTTACCAAAAAATTAATTTTTTTTTTCACCGAAAAATTGCATCAGTAAACATACTCTTTTATCGAATACGGACAAAAAATAAGTTTATAATCAATTACAATACGTTAAAATAAGTAGAAATATGCAAAAAAATATATACCTTGTAACGTTAATTAACGAAAAAATTAGAAAAATATCCCAGTCGTGTCAGTTCGACGAACGCTAATTTTTTGAAAAAATCGATAAAAATGTTTAATCCCGACGTATTTAATAGAGATAGAACGATTCCCGTAAAAAAATTCATACCTTGTAACGCTTTTAAACGAATAAACTCGAAAAAAACTTTTTCGCCCTCGGAATTTTTCTAAGTCCCAACGTACCGGCTCGGAATTTTTCTATGTTCCAACGACCGGTCGTGTCGGTCCAAACGTTTTTATATCCGTCTGCCGACGATATAAACGCTTAATCCCGACGTATTTTATCGAGTTATAACGATTTCTTGAAAAATATTCGTACGTTATAACGCTTTTTAACGAATTAATCGAAAAAGAGTGTTCGGTCCGAAAATTTTCTAAGTACGAACGACCGGCCGCATAGGTCCGTTTTAAAAATCGTTCTCGGACGGAAATAAACCATTAATCCCGACGTATTTCGTCGAGTTACGTCGATTTATGCAAAAAAATTCATACCTTGTAACGCTTTTTAACGAATAAACTCGAAAAAACTTTTCGCCCTCGGAATTTTTCTAAGTCCCAACGTACCGGCTCGGAATTTTTCTATGTTCCAACGACCGGTCGTGTCGGTCCAAACGTTTTTATATCCGTCTGCCGACGATATAAACGCTTAATCCCGACGTATTTTATCGAGTTATAACGATTTCTTGAAAAATATTCGTACGTTATAACGCTTTTTAACGAATTAATCGAAAAAGAGTGTTCGGTCCGAAAATTTTCTAAGTACGAACGACCGGCCGCATAGGTCCGTTTTTAAAATCGTTCTCGGACGGAAATAAACCATTAATCCCGACGTATTTCGTCGAGTTACGTCGATTTATGCAAAAAAATTCATACCTTGTAACGCTTTTTAACGAATAAACTCGAAAAAAACTTTTTCGCCCTCGGAATTTTTCTAAGTCCCAACGTACCGGCTCGGAATTTTTCTATGTTCCAACGACCGGTCGTGTCGGTCCAAACGTTTTTATATCCGTCTGCCGACGATATAAACGCTTAATCCCGACGTATTTTATCGAGTTATAACGATTTCTTGAAAAATATTCGTACCCTTCTAACACTTTTTAACGAGTTATTTGGAGGGGATCTTTCGGCCTTTCGTAGCGGTGCGAAAAAATTCTAAGTTCCAACGTCCCGTCACGTTGGTCCGGAGGATGAAATTTTTTAAAAAAATAAAGTGAAATCGTTACGTTCGACTAGATTTCGTCGATACGTAACGATTTCACACAAAATTTCGATACGTTATAACGCTTTTTGGCGAGTTATTTCGAGTTGAACATTCGGTACTTTCGTAACGGGGCGAAAAAATTCTAAGTTCCAACGTCCCGGTCACGTTGGTCCGGAGGATGAAATTTTTTAAAAAAATAAAGTGAAATCGCTACTTTCGACTAGATTTCGTCGAAACGTAACGATTTCACGCAAAATTTCGATACGTTATAACGCTTTTTGGCGAGTTATTTCGAGTTGAACTTTCGGTACTTTCGTAACGGTGCGAAAAAATTCTAAGTTCCAACGTCCCGGTCACGTTGGTCCGGAGGATGAAATTTTTTAAAAAAATAAAGTGAAATCGCTACTTTCGACTAGATTTCGTCGAAACGTAACGATTTCACGCAAAATTTCGATACGTTATAACGCTTTTTGGCGAGTTATTTCGAGTTGAACTTTCGGTACTTTCGTAACGGTGCGAAAAAATTCTAAGTTCCAACGTCCCGGTCACGTTGGTCCGGAGGATGAAATTTTTTAAAAAAATAAAGTGAAATCGCTACTTTCGACTAGATTTCGTCGATACGTAACGATTTCACGCAAAATTTCGATACGTTATAACGCTTTTTAGCGAGTTATTTCGAGTTGAACTTTCGGTACTTTCGTAACGGTGCGAAAAAATTCTA
>NW_026099519.1:12500-20661 GCF_024542735.1 Bombus huntii
CGCGTTACATATATAATATGTAAGATTTCCGACGAACGTGGCTTTTCGGGAGCCAGGCGCGCGGGCAGAGAGATACACGACGACGGGGAAAATTCGTCCCGATACGAGTACGTGTACTCTCCGATCTCCGCGCGACGCTGGGGATCATACCTCCCTAAGTCGTCAGAGCGCTCGAAGAAATCTCGCGTGTGCGTTCCCGGATCTACGGCTGATACTTTCGGGGCTTGTAAAAAAGCACAGAGCGTGTAAAACGCAACGACGACCCATCGATGCGACGGTCCTCGTTGTTGTCAGTCGCTTTCGCGAAGAGACGGAGTGGGCATTCGATCCCTGGGGCTGTACGAGAGTCTTAAGAAAAGACGGTAGATTATGGCAAAGTTTCGCACGCCATCGAGTTTAGGTTTTTTTTTTGGTTCTCTCTTCTCTCCTCTCTCGACCGAGTTCCCATATTTGCTTTCTCTCTCAGTCTCGCCAAATATAATATTCTTTTAAGACGACGTCGGGGGCGCGGACCTTCGTGCGTCGAACACCGGCAAACGTAGCATATATCGCCTGATATGAAAAAAAAATCGGTCACGAGGAGAACACTACGAGTATATACGTTCGATAACCGATACACGAAGCGGTGCATAAGCGGGCGGTCGCCCTCGTAAGGACGACTCACGACGCCGCGAGCACTCACGCAGGTCCGTGACCGGTTCTCTCCGCTCTTATTCGTATCCCTTCGTATACCTTCGTCCGACTCTGAAACGTTCTCTTATAATTTTTAAGAAGAACGACGGCGGGTTGTCAAGGCAAGAAGGGACAGAGAGAGACAGAGGTAGAGTTTCGTAGTCTCCCGTGAACACGATAGATTATATATCGAGCATGCGTACGACTTGCACGGTCTCTGCACGACCGCGACGAACGCCGACGAGCGTCCAACAATCGCTCGTACGTCGCGTATGTTCTCTCCGTCCGCTCTTATTCGTATCCTCGTTCTTGTACCTTCGTCCGACTCTGAAACGTTCTCTTATATAAAGAAGAACGACGGCGGGTTGTTAAGGCAAGAAGGGACAGAGAGAGACAGATACGGAGAGTAACGATACGCAACGCAAGCAGTCTTAGGTTTACGTGAGCAACCCTCAGCCAGGCGTGGTCCAGGAATTGTATCCGTGGACCGCAATGTGCGTTCGAAATGTCGATGTTCATGTGTCCTGCAGTTCACACGTTGACGCGCAATTAGCTGCGTTCTTCATCGACCCACGAGCCAAGTGATCCACCGTTCAGGGTAATCTTTTATAAATTTACAACAGTTCAATACTCAAATGTACTCTTCTCGGTTCTAGCGAAGCCGAGTTCCGTCACGTTCGACCAACGGGAATCGAACGCGCAGAAGTCGCCATAGGATTGACGACACAAAAACGTTCGAAAAAAAAAGAAAACGACGAACGCGCGAAGATACGCGCGTTCGCCGGCCGGGCGTAAAGTACATTATGATATATAACAACCATCGAGATCGAAGCTCCGTTCGTCAGGAAACGACGGGGATATATACACACCCGATTCTGAATCCTCTGTACAGCACACGATCTCGCGAACGAGTAAGCACGGTGGCTAGCCCATGTTATATATGTGTTTGATTCTACTCTCTCGTCCAATTATTCAAGAAACAGCGCGCGTGCATCTCTCCATCGTTCGGGTGATAGTAAAGATTCGATGGGATTCGCGCGGCCGTCCGCCTCGAGCGGTCTTTCGTCCCAATATCCAGAAGCAGAGTTTGAAAAACTCTAGCGACGGCACGGGTGTCCGACTCACGACATCGAGGTTTCGAAGCCGGCGATCCCCTCCGAACGGATGGCGACCACGCGACCGACTGAAAGCATGAAAAATCGACGAAAGATAGAACACATCTCCGTTCGGGTGGTGTTTTTTTTTTTAAAAAAAAAAAAAACAAAAATTCGATGGGACTCGCAGCCATCGTCCTCGCGCGGTCTTTCGTCCCGATATCCAGAAGCAGAGTTTGAAAAACTCTAGCGACGGCACGGGTGTCCGACTCACGACAACGAGGATAGACAGCCGGTCCCCTCCGAACGGGTTATGCGACGATAAACTCGATGAAACTTTAGTCTCGTTCAGGTAGTGTGTGTCTTGTAAATCAAAAATTCGATGGGACTCGCATCCATCGTCCTCGCGCGGTCTTTCGTCCCAACATCCAGAAGCAGAGTTTGAAAAACTCTAGCGACGGCACGGGTGTCCGACTCACGACAACGAGGATAGACAGCCGGTCCCCTCTGAACGGTATATTATATATGAGATGATAGACGACAAACTGGATGAAACTTTAAGTCTCGTTCAGGTAGTGTGTAAATCAAAAATTCGATGGGACTCGCATCCGTCGTCCTCGCGCGGTCTTTCGTCCCGATATCCAGAAGCAGAGTTTGAAAAACTCTAGCGACGGCACGGGTCTCCGACTCACGACAACGAGGAAAGACAGCCGGTCCCCTCTGAACGGTATATTATATGAAACTTTAAGTCTCGTTCAGGTAGTGTTTAAATAAAAAATTCGATGGGACTCGCATCCGTCGTCCTCGCGCGGTCTTTCGTCCCGATATCCAGAAGCAGAGTTTGAAAAACTCTAGCGACGGCACGGGTGTCCGACTCACGACAACGAGGAAAGACAGCCGGTCCCCTCTGAACGGTATATTATATGAAACTTTAAGTCTCGTTCAGGTAGTGTTTAAATAAAAAATTCGATGGGACTCGCATCCGTCGTCCTCGCGCGGTCTTTCGTCCCGATATCCAGAAGCAGAGTTTGAAAAACTCTAGCGACGGCACGGGTGTCCGACTCACGACAACGAGGAAAGACAGCCGGTCCCCTCTGAACGGTATATTATATGAAACTTTAAGTCTCGTTCAGGTAGTGTGTAAGTCAAAAATTCGATGGGACTCGCATCCGTCGTCCTCGCGCGGTCTTTCGTCCCGATATCCAGAAGCAGAGTTTGAAAAACTCTAGCGACGGCACGGGTGTCCGACTCACGACAACGAGGATAGACAGCCGGTCCCCTCTGAACGGTATATAATATGAAACTTTAAGTCTCGTTCAGGTAGTGTGTAAGTCAAAAATTCGATGGGACTCGCATCCGTCGTCCTCGCGCGGTCTTTCGTCCCGATATCCAGAAGCAGAGTTTGAAAAACTCTAGCGACGGCACGGGTGTCCGACTCACGACAACGAGGATAGACAGCCGGTCCCCTCTGAACGGTATATAATATACATTATGCGACGGTAGACGATCAACTAGACGAAACTTTAGTCTCGTTCAGGTGGTGTAAAAAAAATTCGATGGGATACGCACGCACGGCTGTCGTCGTCCTCGAGCGGTCTTTCGTCCCAATATCCAGAAGCAGAGTTTGAAAAACTCTAGCGACGGCACGGGTGTCCGACTCACGACATCGAGGCTTCGAAGCCGGCGGCGTTCCCCTCTGAACGAACTTCGGCTAGACTAGTTACGAATCGTTGCTACACATCGTCTTCATCGTCGTCGTCGTCGACATCGACATCATCATCATATCATCATCATCATCATCATCATCATCGGTCATCGTCGCATAGCGGGCCAACATCCACGCGATGCGTCTTCGTTCTAGGTTACCCGATCCACGAGTATGTTACACGTGGTTTCGTTATTTCGAACGAAACGACATACGAAGAGCACACGCCCTTTGGGTAGGAAGCACGTTTCGAGAACGACGAGAGTTTCGATGAAAGAGACGAGAGAAGTCGACGCAGAAGGTATCCATGGATCTTCGAAGAGAACCTTCGAAGATGTATATCGGTATCCTTTCGCTCTGCGCGACTCGCTACAAGTTCTTTCGCTCTCGTCGACTCGTTCTAGACGCTTCGTTCGATCCCAAAGAGGAGTCTTCGATATGTCCCGTTGCTAGGAGGAGAACAAACGCAACACAGACCACGAAACATAGAAGAGAATAGGCGAGCATGATCACTCCGACACGAGGCACTTTAGAGATTTTCTTATTAGTTTGCATGGACTTTTATATTTCGTTTGTACGGTTTCCACGATGCAAATACGAAATACGAGATCGTGACGGCGGGTCTTTCTGTGTACGGCCTCTCGCAGGCGCCACGACTGCATTTCTCTTTACACCTGGTTTCCATCGTAATTTTTTCGTTTGATATCGAGCCTTAACTTTTGTTGGCTCTTTCGAAGCTAGAGTTCCCTTTTATTAGAATTTCATATATATATATATATATTATATGTTATATGTTTTATTCGGAGACGGCGGGTCTTTCTGTTTACGACCTCACGCAGGCGCCTCGAATAAGTTTCATTCGCATTTCGTTTTTATACTTGTATATATATATCTCTTCATCCCGATGATCGAGAGAGAGTGCCACCTTCTCTTCGTATAATTCCGTAGCTGGAGGGTCGTCTCCTCCTTAAGAATATTTCTATTCGTGCCAACGGAGGTTGCCAAGCTCCCTGGCGTTTTCGTTTGTTAAAGTATATAGCTTGTTAATACGTCGTATATACTTTCGTCGATACAGGAGGAGTACGGCTCCTTACCGACCATTGTGATATATATTTCATAGTTTTTATATGTGTTCAAGTCAAATTCTTTTGGTATCGTATCGTTAATGATCCTTCCGCAGGTTCACCTACGGAAACCTTGTTACGACTTTTACTTCCTCTAAATGATCAAGTTTGGTCATCTTCCCGGTAACATCGGCAATGCTTATCACATTGGCCGCGCACCAGTCCGAAGACCTCACTAAATCATTCAATCGGTAGTAGCGACGGGCGGTGTGTACAAAGGGCAGGGACGTAATCAACGCGAGCTTATGACTCGCGCTTACTGGGAATTCCTCGTTCATGGGGAATAATTGCAAGCCCCAATCCCTAGCACGAAGGAGGTTCAGCGGGTTACCCGGGCCTTTCGGCCAGGGAAAACACGCTGATTCCTTCAGTGTAGCGCGCGTGCGGCCCAGAACATCTAAGGGCATCACAGACCTGTTATTGCTCAATCTCGTGCGGCTAGAAGCCGCCTGTTCCTCTAAGAAGATTTGTTTGTACGTTGGTAGTAAAAACCCACCGACCGAAGCCGGGGGCCTTCGAGATACCATAAGTTACGTCTATTTAGCAGGCTAGAGTCTCGTTCGTTATCGGAATTAACCAGACAAATCGCTCCACCAACTAAGAACGGCCATGCACCACCACCCACCGAATCAAGAAAGAGCTATCAATCTGTCAATCCTTCCGGTGTCCGGGCCTGGTGAGGTTTCCCGTGTTGAGTCAAATTAAGCCGCAGGCTCCACTCCTGGTGGTGCCCTTCCGTCAATTCCTTTAAGTTTCAGCTTTGCAACCATACTTCCCCCGGAACCCAAAAGCTTTGGTTTCCCGGAAGCTGCCCGCCGAGTCATCGGAGGAACTTCGGCGGATCGCTGGCTGGCATCGTTTATGGTTAGAACTAGGGCGGTATCTGATCGCCTTCGAACCTCTAACTTTCGTTCTTGATTAATGAAAACATTTTTGGCAAATGCTTTCGCTTCTGTCCGTCTTGCGACGATCCAAGAATTTCACCTCTAACGTCGCAATACGAATGCCCCCATCTGTCCCTATTAATCATTACCTCGGGGCTCCGAAAACCAACAAAATAGAACCGAGGTCCTATTCCATTATTCCATGCACACAGTATTCAGGCGAAGGTAGCCTGCTTTAAGCACTCTAATTTGTTCAAAGTAAACGTATCGGCCCACCTCGACACTCAGTGAAGAGCACCGCGATGGGATATTAGTTGGACCGCCCGCGAGGAGCTAAGCCCACCGATAGGACGTACCACATAATGCCAGTTAAACACCGCGAGCGGTGAACCGACACTGTGACACACAGATTCAACTACGAGCTTTTTAACCGCAACAACTTTAATATACGCTATTGGAGCTGGAATTACCGCGGCTGCTGGCACCAGACTTGCCCTCCAATTGGTCCTCGTTAAAGGATTTAAAGTGTACTCATTCCGATTACGGGGCCTCGGATGAGTCCCGTATCGTTATTTTTCGTCACTACCTCCCCGTGCCGGGAGTGGGTAATTTGCGCGCCTGCTGCCTTCCTTGGATGTGGTAGCTGTTTCTCAGGCTCCCTCTCCGGAATCGAACCCTGATTCCCCGTTACCCGTTACAACCATGGTAGGCGCAGAACCTACCATCGACAGTTGATAAGGCAGACATTTGAAAGATGCGTCGCCGGTGCTAGATGACCATGCGATCAGCACAAAGTTATTCAGAGTCACCAAAACAAACGATGGACGGACAGACGAGCCATCCGCCACCGATTGGTTTTGATCTAATAAAAGCATTCCTACCATCTCTGGTCGGAATCTGTTTGCATGTATTAGCTCTAGAATTACCACAGTTATCCAAGTAAATGTAGGTATGATCTAAGAAACCATAACTGATTTAATGAGCCATTCGCGGTTTCACCTTAATGCGGCATGTACTGAGACATGCATGGCTTAATCTTTGAGACAAGCATATGACTACTGGCAGGATCAACCAGGGATCTTATTCGTATAACAATTCTTATAAATTTCGTTTAAGTTCTCTTCGTGTCGTAGGTGGGACGTAAGCACCGTACGACGAGACTTTTCGTTCTTAAGATAGATATATCTATAAAATATATCTCCTAGCGACGTTCGAGATACACCCATAGTTCAGTAATAATCTTCGAACGCCGCTCGCAGCCACTTTGTAATTCTCAACTCCACCTCCTCTCTTCTCTCTCTCTCTCTCTCTCATAGTCTTATATAAAATGTTTAGAATCGTACTTCTAAAGGAACATTTCCATAATGCTGTCTTCGTGTAAAAAGACTTATTAGAATATCTTAGCGGTAAAGCACGTATACGCACCTCACGCTGAACGAACAAGCGCGTATCCCAGTGCGTCGCGCTGGACATACCGTAAGAATATTCTTTCAATCGGTAGAACATTTTCGGCAGAAGACATACTACGCAAAGATAGTACGCTCCTACCGCCTCATCGGATACTTCTGCGAAAGCAGAAGTTTTTATAGAAAGCAGACGGTTATACTCTTTTGAATGAATCGATGCTCAGTTAGTACAAGCACACACGCATCTAACAATTTTTGTTAGAATACGTACACACAGGTCACCAGCTTCCCGACTCAGGGGAACCTTGCCACGATATTTGGTCATTACGTCCAGGACAGCGACCCGCGGCGCAGCAGTGTAGAGAAAAAACCAGAACGAGAACGGAGGAACAGTCGAGAAATAGCGTAAAATACACTAAGACTCGAGGAGCGGTGACTGAATTCTCAACCGAGGCCGTAGAATAGCCACGCGCTCAACGCTGTTCCGACCGAACCGTCCGGCTCGACGTCTCTCTTATAGATACGAAAGCGCCAGCCGGAAGGCCGGCGCCGGCCGGGCTAGCGGCCGCGCGCTTACGGTGCAAAACCTCCGTAGCAACGTACCGTTCGGAAGGGACGCTGGAACTTAGTCTCGCGAACGCTCGATCACTACTATACAAAGCCAATATCCAACCATCGAAATACATTACCAGACGTTTTATTAACATAATAGAAATGCATTTTTACCAAAAAATTAATTTTTTTTTTCACCGAAAAATTGCATCAGTAAACATACTCTTTTATCGAATACGGACAAAAAATAAGTTTATAATCAATTACAATACGTTAAAATAAGTAGAAATATGCAAAAAAATATATACCTTGTAACGTTAATTAACGAAAAAATTAGAAAAATATCCCAGTCGTGTCAGTTCGACGAACGCTAATTTTTTGAAAAAATCGATAAAAATGTTTAATCCCGACGTATTTAATAGAGATAGAACGATTCCCGTAAAAAAATTCATACCTTGTAACGCTTTTAAACGAATAAACTCGAAAAAACTTTTTCGCCCTCGGAATTTTTCTAAGTCCCAACGTACCGGCTCGGAATTTTTCTATGTTCCAACGACCGGTCGTGTCGGTCCAAACGTTTTTATATCCGTCTGCCGACGATATAAACGCTTAATCCCGACGTATTTTATCGAGTTATAACGATTTCTTGAAAAATATTCGTACGTTATAACGCTTTTTAACGAATTAATCGAAAAAGAGTGTTCGGTCCGAAAATTTTCTAAGT
>NW_026099520.1:0-18408 GCF_024542735.1 Bombus huntii
CTGAACTTGTGCTGTGCAAGTGCCTCGACATCTGGTATTCATTGTCCGAAGGAACCGTTGGAATGTTTTATTGTCACGTACCTCCATTGGTATTTCTTTTAATGAGGGTCATACTATAACTCCGCACCTTTGTTAGGCGAAGCGCCCGTCCCGTTGACCGCGGCTACGTTCGGCGACTGATGGTCGCCTTGAGCCCGAGTTTATTATCACAAATCGCAAACAAGTACGATTGGGCAGAATGACGGCCAATTGTTTAATTACGACTGTAAACTTTAATTACGATTTTACGAATTTTCCCGAAGTTCCAGAGAGAAGGCTCCGGTGTCTTTTCATCTCCGGTGTCCTTTATATATATATTACCGGTGTCCTTTATATATATATTATAATATATATAAATATATATATTATATAATATTTATTTTTATAATATATTCATATATTATAATTACTTATATATATATATTATTATATAATATATTTATACATTATATTATATTATATTATATTATATTATATTATATCATATCATATTATACTATATATTATATTATATTATATTATATTATATTATATTATATTATATTATATTATATTATATTATATTATTTATATTATATTATATTATATTATATTATATTATTATATTATATATATTATATTATATTATATTATATTATATTATATTATATTATATTATATTTATTATATTATATTATATTATATTATATCATATCATATTATACCTATATTTAATTATATTATATTATATTATATTATATATATTATATTATATTATATTATATTTATATTATATTATATTATATTATATTATATTATATTATATTATATTATATTATATTATATATTATATTATATATTATATTATATTATATATTTAATACATTATATATATATTATATATATATATTTTATAATATAATACATTATAATATATATATTATATATATATAATATATATATTTATATGTCGGAGATGAAATGAAAACCGGAGCCTTCCCTTTGCAATTTTGGGAAAGTCTTCTAATGCTTTAGCCTAGATTTTATCATAGCTGTAATTAAGCAATTGTCATTTGTAATTGTTTGATATTTGTGAAAGCGAAAGTGGGTTCGAGGTGACAACTGGTCGCCGAACGTAGCCACGGTCACGGGATAAACGTTTTGCCTGATGAAGGTGTGGATCGGTTGTATTGTTCTCCCTAGAAATCACATAGAATTGTACTTTAGAGATGCTGATATAATGGGACACGTTGTATTTGGAATCAATCTCCAGACAGAAATTGCCTAGTATCGGCGTTTGGATCTTTCTCGATGTTTCCAAAGGGTATACAACAAACTTTTGACAGATATTGCCTAGCAACAACGATTAGAACCTTCTCGATGTCTCCAGCGAGAATATAACAAACAAATGCAGTCGTATAACGAAAAAGATTTTAATCAGATATTCATTCGTGTGATCGCCTTGGAAAGTGATACATCAAGTAATTTACCGAGTGATTCAGCAAACGTATTTTTGTGTTATAAAATTATTTAAAGTTATCCCGTTGACTGTGGATTCGTTTGAACCCCGGATCATTGTTAATAGCGTAAATTAAATTCATTATTTGTAAAATTTATCAATCGTTAATTTTCATTATTCATTAAATTTGTTATTCGTAAGATATATTATTCGTACCTCTTATTGTTCGATAAAACTTATTATTCTTTAATCTAATTAATAATTTAACTTATCATTTGTTAATTAATCATATCATTTATAAAATTCATTATTCATAATATTTTGTAAAATCTTGTTTATTCGTGTAAATATATTCTCTGTTTCGTAAAACAATGGCTAATTCAAATGAAGAAACATTACGCGACTTAAATCCTAATGATAACCCGACATATATATATTATAATATATATATTTATATATATTATAATATATATATATATATATATATATATATATATATATATATATATATATATAAAATCAAATAATATGTATTTGAATAATATCCATAATACATACTTGCATAATAAATAAAAATCTAAAATAAGTTTAGAATAAGAAACTTTTTTAATGCTAAATCCCAGTTTTATGAACATACGATTAGCTTCCTCAATATTTGAATGGTAACTGTTCGAGACAATTGGAAAGGTAAGGGTTTATGACACTGCTGAATGGGGTCTAAGATGGGTGTAGGGCTGAAAATTCTTGAAGGCTCAAAAGTGTCGTAAACCACTCGGTGAATGAAGCAAATCTTTATCCTTCCCCCTCCCCCCATTTTAAGCGATCGGGCAAATGGGGGAAATTAGTCGTCAATAACTATTATTTTCCATCTTACGAGAACCAATGGTTATGGAGTGGGGGAGTGAAGAAGGTCTTAAACGTCTAGAACGGCTCACAACCGAAGTTTGTTGATAACTCCGGTTGAGTGACAGTGCTACTAGTATGCTAAGAAGAAGCAGAGCCAGCTAGACACCACGTGCGAGAAGTCGAGAGTCAGATTAGAAGGAAGCACATTCTGGACCCAGAGATCAGTTGACAGAGTGATATCTATCGGTAATCAGTGTACTGGAAACTCAAGACGAGGCTCATCGCAGTAGCTAGGTGTGGAACCTGCAGTCGTTAACAAACAAACATCTTCGTGAACTTGGATTGCAGTGAGTCGAGTTTTGTATATTGCTTGTTTTGCGTTGAACGATGGATCCAGAAAGGGAGGAAGCTTTCAATACGCTGACAAATCAACGCAGTGTGTCTAGAGCATGCCTCTTGAGATTTAAATATTTCTGGAAAATGGATGGAAAGATGGCATCTCTCGAGACCATTAATGATTGGACAACTAGGTGCGCACGGCAGATTGACCGCTTTCTGTATATTCAGAAACAAATTCATTCCTTCCTCGTCGAGGGAAGTGAGGAGGAGAAAAATCACATTTTATTAACGGAAAATGTTGTAGCGTTTTATTGTGAATTGATTCAAGAGGCTCGCAGTTGTATAGATCATTATATGTTTCGAAAGGCCACTCGCGCTTAACAGCGCGAATCAGGCAATTAGAAATGAGTGCGTCTTCTGCAGTGTCCGCAGCCGCGGCTACTATAAATTTATGGTCCATTCTACTGTCTTTCACGCATCACTTGTTTGTACTTCCGCAATAACTTCGAATCGCTGATCAATCGAAACAAATGCTTGAGCATCATCGAACGATTTCACTATTTATATTTAAAGTCTGTAGTAAAGAGAGAATCTGCTGGCACGCTTGAAGCATTGGCAATGTCCGACGACAACTATAATGCCGCATGGAAACTTTAGTAGATTTGGAGGCGTTTCTTGAACGAACATACTAACAATAAGTGCGACCCTCAGAAAAACAATCGCGTCTTGTATTGTTAGCTAGCGCTGAGAGGCTCAAACGTCCATTGCGCACAGCCGACGATAAATTAGAGAATTCATACAGGGCACGGCGTTAAGACGTGTATAATTGTATAATCAAATTCTTATAACACCCGAGCAATGGTCATTGTAACATATTTTATGGAGGGATGATCCTTTGCAGTCGGTCGATGTTTACGAGTCCACAGACGCATTCTTAAAATCTTTTTAGTGGTTCATTGCACGCAGAGAAATTTAGAAATTATTCTATATAAATTAGAGAAATTTATTCCAACAACGGTGGAAATTTTATTGGATGCTATTCGCATCGCTACTCCAGAGCATTTTTGCCTCGGCACTATAGTGGTGGTGAAGGAGGATTGCCTTCCTCCTTTACGTTGGAGGTTCGACCGTATCACCGAGATTGCATCAAGACAAGGATGGCGTTACCAAAATCATCTCAATAAGGACAGTTAATGAGGTTGTCAAACGGCCGATGGCGAATATCTGCATCTTACCAATGAACAACGAAGATCTAATACCGCGGGCCGGATTCAGAGAAACTAAATAATATCCTATGTATTTAAACACATACACGGGTATACACGTAGAGTAATTTATTATATAACCATTGTAATTAATTACATTGCCAATTCATACAATTGAACATAATCTTTAACCATTGTATATCCGTGGCCACTGTGTTCGCGTAGTTCAATAGAATCTATAGTTATGGTATAGTCATGGTAAAATTGCATTGTTTAGCTGCGATGTGTTATGGTGCAAGGATCATGATCCGATTACGATAGGACGAAATTTTTGTCTCACTCGGAAGGTTGTGACAATCAGGAAACATCTTGACAATTTCTTTAAATAAATATTAAATTAATCAATTTTTACACGATAGACGTATATCTGCTTTTTACTTTGTACGCTACACGTTGTTTTGATAAGAATAAATTGCGGATTCCTACTTGATGCGCGTCCATCAAATTTTGTGCTTTCCACAGGGTACATTAACCCCGAAACTGTCCATACGACCATCGTCGTGAAGAGGTTGTAGAGCTGCGGTGAATGGAGAAACCCTTAAAAGGTCAAAAGTTCGTTCTCTTTGCGTGCACGCTGCGTGACATCCTCGAGGGTCGCCAGTGCTCCTGTCGCCTGGCAACGCTGCTTATTCGACCAATGGGCGAAGCATAGAGAACGAGAAAGAAAAGGGATAGGAAGTGGGTGGAAAAGAGAGGGGAAAATAGGAAGGAGAGCCCCTTCCTTTCCTTTTTCTTCCTCCGCCCTCTTTTCCCGCTGCTGGTTTTATTTCTACGCACTACTTGACTCATCGCCAAGCGCTAGGCGCCACTTTAATTGGACCGAGCAATCGTCGAGTTTCCCTTCTTCCTTTGAAGGGTGCCAGCCTTGTATCCAAAAAACCACCCTTCTGTCTTTGAAACTGTCGTACTTGCTCCGTGCAAGACCCCTCTTTCCTCCTTTGCATTTGCTGCATCTTTTAGAAGATTCAGGAGCGCTCGAAAGAGAGAACTTTAATATTTGCTTTCGTTTCGAGATCGTTTGTGCACGTCCTTGGCTTTTTGCGCTCGATTTTATCGGAGTACCGACGTCGTTGGAAATCTCAAAAGTTCAACGAAATATTGATTTTAAAACGTTGGCAAAACTTTTCTTCGAAGATACAAACCTAGGGAACCAAGCGAATAAGAATCGAAAAATACCTTCTAGTTTGCACGCGTTTCCTCGCCAGCTTCGATTATCGCCACGTAATTATCGCGCTCTGATTACACTCGCTCGTCCATTAATTGTACGCAAATTATGCAGCATGCTTGAACCTAAATTTGTGACTCGAAATTGCACGTACGCGACAGCCGATAATGATGATGAAAGATAATTCGAAGGTACAGAGTATCCAATAATTTCGCTCGGAAACGTAATTGTGGCTGGTGATTTCTAAAATAGAAACGACAAGGGAGTGCTCTTAAAATTCTACGAGCAATTAGAATTCCAAGAACAATGTAGTAAATATAGAATTTGTGGCGGCACTCGACAACAAAATATCCGCCACTCGACACTAACTAATAGCAAAATACTGACATTCGCGGACGACACAGCTGTACTAGTCAGGCACACTAATCCTGTAACAGCAGTTACATTACTACAAGAACATATCACAAAAATAGAAAAGTTTTTTTTTTTTTTTTAAATAAGAATCAAACGTACGATTTCACGATATTATTTTTTATTTAGTTGTTTACATTTACAATTTGTCCGATTTGGACATTTGGTAGAATTTTTTGGCTGAAAAATAGAAAAGTGGCTACAAGTTAAACAAATTAAAGCAAACCCCAATAAATGTAACCATATTACATTCACACATTCTGAACGGCACTCACATAATACAAACAAGGCAAGTCAACCTAGGACTCCACATAGATACACAACTCACATGGAAACAGCATATCAAATCAATAATAGACAAAATACAGATAGCAAGGAGACAAATGCATTGGCTAACGATCATAAAATCAATCTGGACGGACGGAATATCACTATGGGGAACAGCAGCAATGAGTCATATAAGCAAAATAGAGACAATGCAAGCTAAAATTCTTAGCACAATAGTAAACGCCACATGGTACGTTAGAAACGAGGATATTCGGAAAGACCTGGGAATACCAACGGTCAAGGAGGAGATTAGCAGATGTGCAAGAAGGTACAGAGAAAGAATAGCAACGTACCCGAATCGGCTGGCAGTGGAAACGATCAACACATCAAGCATAGAAAGAAGACTAAAAAGGAAACACCCAACAGATCTCATAAAGGATATAACCTAACAAACACGAAGATAGTACCCCGCTGGGGGTAGCCACCCACATGATAATCAAACAGCCAAAAAATTCTACCAAATGTCCAAATCAGACAAATTGTGAATGTAAACAACTAAATGAAAAAAAAAGATCTCGACACTAACTTCTACCGGGCGTTACGAAAGTTCGGGACCCGGGTTCGAATCCCGGCGCCCGTAGTCCGATTTTTCTTCCATGGCACATAAATAAGAAGAAAGCAGCAGTATCTTATAGCGACGTCTACATCTTCAGCCAGCAGCTACAAGTATCACGGACAACAACTACATCTCAAATTGATTATAATTTATCTCGTATCATTTCTAGATCTTAGAGAAGACGTTGAGGATAAATAATGTAATTGAAGTTGAAGTTAATGGTAACGTAAGACAAGAATGACTACGGTATAACTGCGGTAGCGATTGTTTTTTAAATGGAACTCATATTCAAATGGAGCAAGGAAAAATAGGAAATAAAAGTTAAGCTTAAGGGGGGGGGGGGGTAAAGTTTAAAAATTTTTTTGCATTTTTTAATTTTTTAATTGAATGCATAACATCTTAAGAATATTGTGTCAAAATTTCAAGTCGATTGGAGCAAAATTGACGAAGTTACGAGTATTTTTATACATGTCGGATTTTATTACCTACCCGACCCGAGCGTGCTTTTGCTACCTGGCAGACGTTTTACCTAATCGTAAGACGTAATACCTAATCTTACCCCCAGATCTATTTATAGTACTTAACGACTCCTTATACCTGTACTGTATATTTTGTCAATGTAGAGTATAAAATTTAGTGTAGGAGTAAATATTCTATCGAGCAGACGTACACGTGCGTTCCTATTTTCGCATCATTTTGGCTCCATTTTCATTAAGTTTTGTGTTAAATTATTTCTAAAATGCCTAAACAAGTTACAAGATCTGATAGACAATCAACTGGTTCGAGATTATATCGACCTAGAAAAATTGTACCTCCGCATAAACGTAAATACGAAGGCACTTCAACAAGTAGCGCGTCAGCTAAAAAAATAAAAGTGACCGTTGAAGATCAAGTTACGAAGGACTTTTCAACAATTGCTACGCTAGTGAAGCGTGTGAAATGTGATGGAAAAGTAAATTTTCATTCGACTAAGAAAGAAGGCCTTGGATTTAACATCAAAGTGTCATGCGAATGTCGTCAACAGATTACAAATGTTCCGTCTAGTGTAAGAATAAACTCTGGTACTTTCGATGTTAATTATCGGTTTGTTTTCGCGATGAGGATATTAGATCTTGGAATAGTTGGCTGTGAAAAGTTCTGCGGCTTGATGGATTTGTCTAGTAGGTTTTATCAAAACCGACGTACAATGATTACGCGAAAGAAATGTGCTCGACTGTAAGAGAAATAGCGAATCGATTTTTTTAATCTGCTATAAAAGAAGAAAAAGTAGCAACAACCGAAGAGCTATCATGGATGATAGCAACATCCTTTATGGACCTGGCATTGATGATTCAGTGTGAGGTAAGTCGATAAAATTCCCTTATGAACGTTTTATACCAGATTTTTTAGTGTTCAAAACTTTAAAGCGTTTTCCCCACAACTCACGTTTTCAAAGTCGGTGTCCCCAATTACTTCAAAACCACTGCACCGATCCTTTTGAAATTTTGAACACTATCTCTGTACATAATTTACGAGGTAACGCTGTAGAATTTTTTCAAATTTGTTAATTATTTTTATTTTACAATAACAAATTAGCCGCAAATTTTCGTAAAGTCGGCTAATTTATCCCTTCAAAGTGTTCCAAAAAAGTGAAAAATTGAAATTTCGAAAAACCCTTCCAGCGTTACCTGTGGAAAACTGTTACCTAACGAATGGACTTTGATTTTTTGATTTCAGATGATCCAGCACCAAGTTCTGAAGGGCACCGCAATATACTTTTTTCCGAGACACATCCGAATAATTGCTGCCATTGCCGTATTTTTTAATATTTCTCCGTGAAAATTGTATACAATATTCTTCGAATGTCATACTTTAATGTACTATTGGTTTTAAAAAAGAGATTTTTAACTGTGTCGTCACAAAAAATTCACAAAAACATGCCTTTTTTTGTACGAATTAACCTTACTCCCCCCCCCCCCCTTAATGATTCTATGACAACCAAAAATACAAAATTATCAAAATACAAATAGGCAATAAAAATATCCACATTAGATAACGTAAAAGATTATGAGTTGCAGTAGGAAACATGAATTATCCCATTTTCAGTATTGCGTCATATGCGCAGCAAACGGAGATTAATGTTTCGACAATACCAGAAGTGAATATTTTTTACTCTGTTTCAATAGTTTACAATGTTCATCTCGAAGAAGAATTAAGGTAATATGAAGCAATTACTGTTTTTGTTTTTCATCATTTTTCTGTCACTTAATTAGCATGTAAATTTCTTATTATGAACAATACTTTTTATGAACAATAATTTGTTTATCTTGAGTGAATTTGCTCACTGTGATCGTAATTCTTGATTTTAATTGAATTATTTCTTATAAGATACTTTTATGTTTCTTGTAATGTTGTAATGTTGTAATCTTGTAATGATGTTCTTGTAATTGATAATGTTAATTTAAAATTACTTTACGTTTTCCTCATATTTTCACTTCTTTATCCTATATCAGTATTTTGAAGAGTAAGCTATTAATTTCTCTCTAGATTTCAAAATCGTATTATACGCACGTGTCACGTAGGAGACACAAGAAATTACGAAAATGATAGATCACCGGTAATCTCCTCGCGTCGCAGTTCGAACGTTTCACGAATAAAGTGAAGAAATTGAACTTTGTATATGGTAATAGAATTTATTAAGCGAATCCAACAGAGTGACGGTTCAAAGTGTTACAACGGAAGGAGGTGTTGAGCGCTAATATGGGAGGGTTTTTATACTGAGGTTTTAGTCCCTCCGGAGAGGCTATCGTCGGGTGTATATCAGAGGCGGCTATTCCGTTGCTGTCTGGTTATTGTTTCGATAGCTGTGGCATGCAGGATGTTTCGTCTACCCTATTACTGCTTGTCAGCGTAACACACGCTTTCGTTAGACGTCCGCGATCGCGGTTACGTACGCCTTCTTCCGAGTATTTGCAAACACTGCTTGCGTCATTTATATTAAATTTCTCTAGTATACTTTCAATATACCTGCTTTGATGAATGAATATCGCACCTTCTTCTAATCTACTAATTTTAACTCTAAGAAAACTCTTTACTTCTTTTGTACTTGTAATTTTGAACCCTCTATTCAAATCATTGAAAAGTTTATCGATTAGAAATTCAAATACTGTTACTGCTACCATTTCATCATCTACGTATATAATCAGGAAGATTAATTTGTTATTTTCTGTACAGATATAAAAACAAGGATCTGTGCTACTCTGATAAAATCTTAAATTTGAAATGGATTTTTTCAAACGCTCCGTCCTACATCTCGGAGACTGCTTTAAACTATATAGGCTTTTTATCAACTTACAAACGTGATTCGTACTATCATCAAAACCCTCCGGTTGTTTCATATAGATGTCTTCTTTCGGATTTCCATATAAGAATACGGTTTTAACGTCAAACTGTCTAAGGTGTAAATTATTTTCGCAGCAATACTGAATATTGTAACCCAAGCGACATTTATATTCAAGGGCACAATAATATTACCTTTTTTTTTATTTTTTACTTCACTAAATTTTATCTTCTTCGCTTTTCTTGAAGATTGTTTTATGGACGCTAATTGGTTAAAAGTGCACTTTTCTTCTTTGTCTTGATCCTTTATGAGAAAAAAAATTTTATTTTCTTGAAAAAATTCTTTGCGCACATACACGCATACATACACATATAAATTCCGTTCTCTCTGGTATATACAACTAGAAAATGCAGCCAAAAAATTCTACCAAATCGGACAAATTGTGAATGTAAACAACTAAATAAAAAAAAAAAAACTAGAAAATACATAACACAGCTACTTATATGTGTCGGAGACGGAAGGACGCCGGGGCCCCTCTGGAACTTCAGGATAACCTCCTAACATTGTAATCTAGAGTCTACTATAGCCGTAATGAAACAATCGCAGTCATCCAAGCCGATACCGGTAACCGTCCGGGATTAGTGACGGTGAGCTTTGGCTCGGGGCGACAACCTGTCGCCCAACGTAGCCGCGGTCAACGGGACGGGCGCTCCGTCTAACAAAGGTGCGGAGCGGTGTTATGACCCTCATTAAAGGAACTACCCATAAAAGTATCGGACAGTAAAATATGCTAACGGTTCCTTAGGACAAGTAATACCTGAGGTTGAGACACGTACACAGCACAAGTCCCGGTAGCCCGAGGACCCGCTATAAAACCTGGGTTTTTCGGCAATTAAGATGTTTTGCAAACGGACAGGCAGCTTCTGTCCCAAATTGACCAATCGACAGCGACGTCGATCCGAGGATCTTGGGTACTTAAACACCCCACCAGAGTTTATCTCGGTGGCGTCGTTGGGACGAAGAGGCATTCCTGACTGAGACCTCATCGAGGAAGGGAATAGTGCCTTACGATCAGTACGCGTTTGAGTTAGAGCAAGCATATCCATCCTTCCGTTGACCGTGGATTCGTTATCGAACCTAAGACCACTATCACTAGTGTCGCGAGGGCCTAATCGCCGCTGTTGATTGTCGAATCGGTAGTGTTCATACCCGTTGTATCAGGCCGTATCTTCGTTATAACACGACCCTGG
The DNA here is from genome assembly GCF_024542735.1 of Bombus huntii. NCBI lineage: Eukaryota > Metazoa > Arthropoda > Insecta > Hymenoptera > Apidae > Bombus > Bombus huntii. Next base: position 10,956 of record NW_026099520.1, read on the forward strand.
CCAACTCCAAGGGAGGTCTAGCAAATGCCCACAACTCTATTACTGACGCTTCTCTGACATATGCATACAAGTAACCGATTTTACAGGAAATATACAGGAGGTGACCGGTGATATTTCACGCTTACGTTCCTTTTAGGGCTTAAGTGAACATGACGCCTGGTTCTATACTCGTTGGAAGGTGTCTTTTCAATTCATTACTGAATTGATATATTTTAGATAGAATAATAAACTCAATCTACAAAAGTACTAGAGAAACTGTGATCATTACAAAATTATAAACAAATTTATAAGAGTTGAAATATGCACTTAGAAATTGATAGAAACCCGTAGTAAATAAAAAAAAGAAATCGTACGTTCTATTTTCTCTTTTCCATCAACGTGAATTTAAGGCAACTAACTAAAAGTATTATTACTAGTGCTAGGGTCAGCATTATCCTAAAAAAAGTATGAATTCGGCACGTAGGCATAAGATAAACGAACATCTAGAAGGGCTGGTTCTTGATCGAGGCTTCAGTCTTTCGGTAACAGTCTAATCGCACACTTGTAATCCTATTATAGAATAAAGGTATCTCGAACTCTGGTTCAAGAACCCAACATTTTTTTATTATTATCTTCCCATTATTTTTACGTGACACGCAAAGCGTAACGATAAACAAACTCCGGGCAAAACAATGTTGCCGCTACGTGCAACCGTCAACCGAGGTTGAATTTAGAATTTCCGGTACTCCCCCGAGTATAAATAAACGAACACGATCGTTAAGACAGTTAGTATCGCACATTCTTATAGCGAATTAATATCGAACGAACGTAAGCATTACCTTGTATACACATATCGAGCAACACTAAGCGAACGACGACTAACTCTGTACTGCAAATAATTTTAAATACATTTGACTACACTAAGTATCAACTCGTCTAGTCATTAATCAACAACACGTTTAATCGTCCTCCACATACATGTTGTATAAGCTCTACTATGTGTATATTTATTTATGTTTCCCATAGTACAGACGTATTCCTTATTTTATTGTAGCTGTGTAATTTCAGTAGTCTTGCATAAAGGACATCTGTTTTGTTGCAATTGTATCAGCTATTAATTGTAATACTCGAAGTGTTTGTATCTAATCGTCATGCATCTGTGATGGCAGTCGACCACGGAACTTTCCAACAGCTTCGCGACACAAAGCGCTATACCTTCAAAGCGTAAGGCCGATGTGCCTAATGTACCATCGATATCCCTACAGTTCTTTCGCCGAATATTCGGAAGAATGCATACGCGGCAACCGTCGCGGATATCTAATAAACGCGTGCGTAGTGGGGATATCGAGGGGCAACAAAGAAAAGAATCCATTTGGTTTAGAATCAAAGATTCATTCTGCGAATCAAAGATTCGAGCTGCGGAGTGCGAAAGGTTAAGCGTCATAGCGAAGCAAACACAATTAGAGATACGTGATTATTGACTCTTGATAGTTAATCGTTAATCGTTCATCGTTAATCGTTAATTGTTGTTGACAGTTAATCGTTAATCGTTAATTGTTGATCATTAATTGTTGATCATAAATTGTTGACTGTTGATTGTTAATAGTTTAATTAACTTTTTTGTTGAACATCAAGAGTATTTCTTGTGGGCACCTTCACCCACTATCCACCTCACATCGTTATTCTACATATCGAAGGCAAGATTGATATCGAGTTCGAAAGACAGACCGCAGAAGTCTGGTCTCTGCTATTACCACGAGACCTTTCGAAACCGCGCAAGGAAGTGCCGGGCCCCTTGCAACTGGACCCAGTGAAACGGTACCAGCCGTCCGTAAACGCGGCATGTGGCGATGGCTTTAGTATCCCGTTGCATTTTCGTGACGGACAAGGCACCAAGGATCTCTTTCCTCGTGAACACCGGTGTCAATATAAATGTATACCCGTGCAACAAACTACGCGGATCCGCGAACAATGATACGTACGAGCTGTTCGCGACGAATCGAGTGGTCGAAGCAAACCGAAAACGCCTTTCGCGAGTCGAAACGCGTCCTCTCTGACGCCACGATGTTAGCGCATCCGGTATCGGCAACAGCGCGTGAACGACAAATGGCAGCCGCTAGGATTCGTTACAAAATCTTTGTCTCCCGCGCGATTAATTCTGTATTTAGAATAATTTTAAATATATTTGACAATATCAAGTATCAACTCGTCACGTCATTATTTAAGTCATCCACCACAAATCCAAAAACAGAATAAGGAAAACAGAGAAAAGAACAAACAGAAAACTAAATTGCTAACATGTTTTTCTATAATAATATTTTAACATCCATATTGTAATACGCAATGTGAAAATGAAAAAATTGGAAGCAACCGAACTACGAATGAAACTGAATCACTTCGCTGCTTGTAAAGATAACTTTTAGTGTTATAAACATAAGTCAAGTAGCAAATAGCATAAATTGAATTTACCCAAACTCTTCTTGAAATCTGACAAAATGATTCTTCATTTTGTCAAAAAAATCTTTACGTATTTTCCATTCCCATTCGTCGCTTTTTTCAGTGGCGTGTTTATCGCTACGTCGAAACTCCGTCGGGTAGCAGTTAATTTCATTCAAAGTAGAAAACTATTCAGAAACGTGTATACGTTACACAGCAACAAACCTGTCGCCCTGTTATTACCTCGTTTTCAACAGTTCAAATTTCAGGGACGACCGATTACTTAGTCTCGACCCAGTACGTCATATATACTCGCCAAAAGTATTGCAAATGAAAATTGTAACCAGACGTGCTGTTAGTAACCGCCATTTTTCGCGAAACTTCATTTTCTTTTGGCGCAAATTTAAACAAAACCCAAAACACCGTGGCGTTTTGCAACTGTCTTTAATCCTTTAAGATAAAAAAGATTGACGCAAAGTTTTGACGGGATGAAATTTTACGATATATTCAGGTGAAACGATGCGAAATTAGAGCGAAGCTTATAATGGGAATATAGTTTGCTTGTCTGTTGTCATAAAATGAGATATGCAGAATATATTAAAAAATATAGTATATGTAATACGAAACTTTGTATTATTCATGTTATTATGGACAAAATATCACAATATGTTCATATATTTAAATCTCATCCGAAAAAGATTATTGTATGTAGAACACAGTTTAACTGTATTTTGAATTTTTGCTTATCAGATCACAATTGATAAGTTGATATTAGGATGATTATCCTCATTTGAAACAATTTTGTGACTGTTACTTGTCAATATACTTTACATCTTATGTACATTTTAAATATGATACGCAAAATTGAAGTTGCAAGGAACATTAATAAGAATTCAATATTTCAATAACGCCTTTCATGATTATAATTAAATATTTTTCAAAATGTCGCATCAGTGTTATATCTAGCACTCCCCCCTCCCCTCAACACACACACAAAAGTTTACCAATTTATAATGTAAGTACTAGTAGATTGACAAGTTACGATTTACAGATTATATATGACGTGTCATCAATAAAGGTGGCAAAATACTTTGCTCCACCCAAAGATGTTTGTCTTATAGGGCCACATACATTAGAATGTATCAGTTCTAATTTTTCCAACATCTTTAATTCAGATCTCTTTGGCATCGAGGTTGCTGCCTACATATTTCGCAAGTATTCATTTTACTCAATCTTATGTTAGGTAGACCATTTACCATATTTTTATTTATTAATCTCCAAAGATCAGATTCATTTAAGTGTCCATATCGATAGTACCAATCCATAAGTGTATTTCTGTTTTCATATACCATACCAATATATTTGGATTTTGTATCTACAATATATAAATCCCTTTTACGAATAGCAGTAATAACGACTTCATCCTTCTTTCCAAATATTGTAGCCATTCTATTTGTAAATACAATCCTTTTTCCATTTGCGGTAACTTTTGATACTGAGATCAAATTTGCCTTTAATTCTGGTACGTATAATGCGTTTTCCAATCTAAATTTCTCAAGTTTGTTTTTTATATAACTAAATAATATTGCAGTACCTTTACCTTTGACTTCAGCTAATTTGTCATTCGCTAATTTTACTTTTTGATTTCTGACTGGCTCTATGGATTCAAAACAGTTTATGTCACATCACATATGTGTAGGAATGTTATATTATAAATTAACAGAAAAAACAGTATGATAAACACAATATCGTTGCACTCTCACAGAATCGAATATAATATCGCATTTCACGAATTCGCTTCTCACTAATTCTACGTCACAGCAACACGATGAACTTCTCTCGACCACGATTAATTCAACTCTGACAGCATTTACCACGCTCATTTTTCCCTTAACAAACCTTGGTAACGCTCACAACACTCCTTGACAACATTAACATATCTTGACAACGTTTATAAACAATCAGCCACGTCCTTCCCTGACGTTACACCATCCCACATATGTAACGTAGCACCGCTGTCAATGTACCATTCCATCGGTGGTTCCATGTTTATATTCAATGAAACATCAGTAATAATACTATTATCCTGATTATCTTCATCCTGAATATTGGAAGCACGCAAGCATTGTTCAGTTTTGGGTATTTCAGGAACTTGTGCTAGTTGAGCTTTGTGATCATCGTTTTTCTTCTTCAAACACTGATTTGCCTTATGTCCACGTTTGTGACAATAAAAACATTCAATGTGTTTTACTTTATTAGCTTTTAATAAATCTATTTTTATTAGAAAAATTTCTATTTTTATCATACCTTTTGTGTTTCTTTGAATCTTCCACTTGTAGAGCTTCTTAGTGATATATATATACAACTAGAAAATGCAGCCAAAAAATTCTACCAAATCGGACAAATTGTGAATGTAAACAACTAAATAAAAAAAAAACTAGAAAATACATAACACAGCTACTTATATGTGTCGGAGACGGAAGGACGCCGTTTGTGACAATAAAAACATTCAATGTGTTTTACTTTATTAGCTTTTAATAAATCTATTTTTATTAGAAAAATTTCTATTTTTATCATACCTTTTGTGTTTATTTGAATCTTCCACTTGTAGAGCTTCTTAGTGATCATTCACAATATTTGAATTATGACGAGAATTAGCTTGTTCTAATAATTTTATCTTAAGCGCATCTGGAGTAGGTAATTGGTCCCGCGATTCGATTGCACATCTAAAATTTTCGTATGTATTCGGGACGCTATATAATAATAGAATTGACAATAAATCATCAGCGATTGGAATATCCATTTCTTTTAATTTATCCACGTGGCTGAAAAAATTATTTAAGTGATCGGACATATTTTCACTACCGGACATTTTCGTGAATAATAATTGCTTCAAAAGCGTACCTTTTCTTGCGGGTTCTTTGGATTCGTAAACCTCCTTTAATTTATTCCACATTTCATGTGAAATTTTGCAATGCTTCACATGACATAGCTCACTCGAACTTATGGTAAGAATAATATCGGCTCTGGCTTTATCATCCCTTTTATTCCATAAAGAGGCTTCATCCGCTGCTTCCGGTTTAATTATTGAACCATTTGCATATCCCCACAAGTCATCTTTAATGAGTATTGCTTCCATTTGCAATTTCCATGTGTCGTAATTTTCTTTATTTAGTTTTTCAATACTTAAACTCGCCCCGCTCGACATTTTTTTTTTCTTTTGATAACTGTATTATCACGTAAAAAATTATTGTATACTCGATAAAGCGTCCTTATGATATTCAACACTGAATCATCGATCACGCACCCCCTTTTTTTTTTTTTTTTTTTAGGTTATCTTCTGCGCTCCTCAATATTATTACTATTAATAATATTTTCAATAAAAATAATAACTAATTATTGCACCTGGGCCCATAACCTGTTGTTATTTCTATACTTAGAGGTAGGATCAGAATAGTTATTTTATTGAATGGATAAATCTATCACACCGTTCTGAGCCGAAAAAAAACCTTTATTGCACGCGCTTACAAAAACTAGGGATAAGAACAAAAAAGCATCTTAAGCCTATCGATTAATTCTATCGATTGTAACTAGGATCATTCTCTAGTTACTATTTTTTATAACTAACGCATCTGCATATGGATGGCGAGCACGAACTCACGTTGTCATTTTCAACAAATATAAATAATACGCATTTAATATATAATATATAATATACAATTATATATGTCGGAGAAGAGTCAGGAACAGGGTTGTGGGCGTTTGATAGATCTCCCTTGGAGTTGGCCATCGTTGTGTTAGAACGAAGATACGGCCTGATACTACGAGTATGAACACTACCGATTCGACAATCAACAGCGGCGATTAGGCACTCACGACACTAGTGATAATGGTCTTAGGTTCGATAATGAATCCACGGTCAACGGGATAATAGATATACTTGCTCACAAAATCTAACTCAAACGTGTAATACTCACTGATCGTAAGGCGCTACTCCCTTCGTCGATGAGATCTCCAGAAAGAATGAATCTTCGTCCCAATGATGCCACAGAGGAAAACTATGATGGGGTGTGTCCAAAGACACGCGATCATCGGATTCGTCGAGTATAGCCCTCCTTCCGAAAGTAAGGGAAATTGACGTCGCTGTCGATTGTTCGATTTGGGACAAAAGCTGCCTGTCCGTTTGAAAATCCTAATTACCAAAAACCCTAGGTTTTATAGTGGGTCCTCAGGCTAACTGAACTTGTGCTGTGCAAGTGCCTCGACATCTGGTATTCATTGTCCGAAGGAACCGTTGGAATGTTTTATTGTCACGTACCTCCATTGGTATTTCTTTTAATGAGGGTCATACTATAACTCCGCACCTTTGTTAGGCGAAGCGCCCGTCCCGTTGACCGCGGCTACGTTCGGCGACTGATGGTCGCCTTGAGCCCGAGTTTATTATCACAAATCGCAAACAAGTACGATTGGGCAGAATGACGGCCAATTGTTTAATTACGACTGTAAACTTTAATTACGATTTTACGAATTTTCCCGAAGTTCCAGAGAGAAGGCTCCGGTGTCTTTTCATCTCCGGTGTCCTTTATATATATATTATAATATATATAAATATATATATTATATATATATATATTTTATAATATATTACATATATATAATATATTACATTATATATATATATTTATTTATATATATATTTATACATTATATTATATTATATTATATTATATTATATTATATCATATCATATTATACTATATATTATATTATATTATATTATATTATATTATATTATATTATATTATATTTATATTATATTATTTATATTATATTATATTATTATTATATTATATTATATTATATTATATTATATTATATTATATTTATATTATATTATATTATATTATATTATTATTTATATTATATTATATTTATATTATATTATATTATATTATATTATATCATCATCATATTATACTATATATTATATTATATTATATTATATCTATATTATATTATATTTATATTATATTATATT
>NW_026099521.1:0-2500 GCF_024542735.1 Bombus huntii
ATGTTGTGCCTTAACCTAACCCATGTTGTGCCTTAACCTAACCCATGTTGTGCCTTAACCTAACCCATGTTGTCGCCTTAACGTAACCCACGTTGTCGCCTAAACCTGCTCTGTAATTGTTATACGACTCGTTCAATTACTGTAGTGTTGCCCACCCGCAACCCTCGCAATATAGTTCGCTACTCGCACTGCCCGCACCCCTGTGTATCGCTTCATGTTAAACACCTTGCAAGTCTTGCTCACTTTCCACATGCTCCTGCTGTACACTGTAATGTGGATGGCAGCAGGACGTACATGCCGCCCCTCCCCACGTCCCCACCTTGCCCCCTGCCTTCGCAAGCTGGTTGGTGAGAAGTTTGCATGTTCAATGCCCTTCGCATGCGACGTACTCAGGCTACGTTGTGGTGCGGCCTGTGTCAACTGTCCGCTGATGTCGTACGCGTGAACCACAATCTGTACTGCACATTCGTCCTTATGTACTGAATGATACATCGTGGCACATGTGTGACCGCACAACGACTGCGCCCAAAAACGGCGGACCATACAGTGCAAATATTGTGCACGCAGCTACGTGTCGTCTCCCTATGAGAGCTGGATTGCAGTGTGGTACGCCATAGAGACGTGTGGGAGGAACGGACGCCGTGGATGGCGATCAGCATGAGCTGTCTGTTGATGTATTCGGACCTAGTCGTCTCTCCTCACACACCGTGATGGCATGGTGCACCGCGTTCCATATCTGCGACATGCTACAGAGGCCGGTTGACAGTCGTTCGAGCAATGGACATCGCATACGTACGGGGGCCACCTTCCACGTATTGTCTAGGCGTGCACATTTTGTTGCGTGTATGTGGGCAGACGTAGTGTGGCGTGACACCTGACACAGGCATGCAATAATCGTTGAAGTTGCAAATGGCGATGGACGCCTGCGTTTTCTGGTGAAGTTACGCAAATGAACAAATGGTAACCTGTTGTGGTGCGGTTGTTCTCGCTAGGGGTGAATCGGTGATGGCGACGATAGGTTGAGGTACTAACCGGTTGTTCCAGCGATACCCACCATGCCGACGAAACTGAACGGCATCTGGGTGTGAAGCGATACGCGGCGGTGGCTGGGTGGGACCGTCCCCGGCCGGTGAGGGGGCGCCTCCCGGCGTGCTGGCCGCGCGGTGCGTGGGCGCACGCGCTACAGCCGGCTGGTGGGGGCGGCCAGTGGCAGGCGCGCCGGCCGACGGACGCGGCAGGCGTCGCAGCTGCGCGCCGGCGCACCCTGCGCGCGGCGCCGTGCGGCCAAAGTAGGTCCTCGCGGGCCCGGTGCGAAGCGCGGTGGACATCTTCAGTGTGCTGGTCCGATTGAGGACTGTGTGCGTTGAGGATGCGCCGCCGCCCGGCGCTCGGCGCCGCGACGCCGTCTGCTGCTCGGTCGCCCCAGCGGTTCTCGCTGGTGGTTTGTATCGCAGCTGTGCGGATGTGTTGGCGCGTGCGCTGTGCTGGGAGAGTTCGCTTCGGCACCCAAGTGGGGCTTTTGTCCTTCTGTGGCGCTGGCGTTGGAGCTGCCGGTCACCGTAGGTGGCGCGTGTTGTCTCCCGCCGGCAATGCCACGACAGCACGCTCCCGGGCCTCTGTCGGCAGCGGCAAGCTCAGTTGGGAGCACGGGTGGTCGCACCGAAAGCGTCTACTCGCCTAACTCCGGGCGATTGCGCCTCTCTCGAACCCGACCAAGTACTTGGGACGGCGCTGCGCGCCGCCGGGACCTGAGAGGGTTTCGAGGTGTATTGTGCAGGGGAGCTCAGCCTCCTCCTGTTTGCAGAATGATTGAGCGGACGCTTGCGTGTTCGCGCGGGCCCCCGGGACACACTCCCGGGCGGCCGGCTGCTCAGCTCTAGTTGACGCAGCTCCCTGGTTGATCCTGCCAGTAGTCATATGCTTGTCTCAAAGATTAAGCCATGCATGTCTCAGTACAAGCCGCATTAAGGTGAAACCGCGAATGGCTCATTAAATCAGTTATGGTTCCTTAGATCGTACCCACGTTACTTGGATAACTGTGGTAATTCTAGAGCTAATACATGCAAACAGAGTCCCGACCAGAGATGGAAGGGACGCTTTTATTAGATCAAAACCAATCGGTCGGCTCGTCCGGTCCGTTTGCCTTGGTGACTCTGAATAACTTTGGGCTGATCGCACGGTCCTCGTACCGGCGACGCATCTTTCAAATGTCTGCCTTATCAACTGTCGATGGTAGGTTCTGCGCCTACCATGGTTGTAACGGGTAACGGGGAATCAGGGTTCGATTCCGGAGAGGGAGCCTGAGAAACGGCTACCACATCCAAGGAAGGCAGCAGGCGCGCAAATTACCCACTCCCGGCACGGGGAGGTAGTGACGAAAAATAACGATACGGGACTCATCCGAGGCCCCGTAATCGGAATGAGTACACTTTAAATCCTTTAACGAGTATCTATTGGAGGGCAAGTCTGGTGCCAGCAGCCGCGGTAATTCCAGCTCCAA
>NW_026099521.1:10000-11683 GCF_024542735.1 Bombus huntii
GGCAAATATATTACGCGGAAGAGCTATAACAGACCGAGCCCCACTGCATGGGGAGAGTCTTTGTCACTAATGTACACAGATGGAACATTTTGGACTGGAACCAGATTACCCGTACACACGGCGCTGATTAGTAATCAATGCAGAGCCATCAAACTACAGCAAATATACACAACTGTCCGTATACATGCTGAAAGAGTCTGCCCACAATGGGAACCACACGTCAGCCAGACACTCTGATCACGCACCACTCTCTGCTTCTAACGGGCGCACATACAATATGTAAGCACCAGCATGGAACAACATCCAGTGCATCTTCTCCGCCACATTACACAATCCACACTATCACAACCAGACCAGGAGGTCCATGCGGAAAATACAATATCCCAGCCTTTCGACATCCACCATTGCGCAGACCAGGCACCAACACCCACACATGTCCTATACAACGGTGCACCCAACATCACAATAGTACCTCCTGTCACAGCGCACAAACAATGACATGAGTCAAAGACACAGGTCTCACACAAGCATAGAATTGGAGCGCCGCCTCTAATAAGCCAAAGGTGCATCCTGACGTGACAAATCTGATCATGTCACAAGCATTCACTTACTATAATCACTATCAAGGAACCTGCCGCCCCCGCCCCCCCCCCCCTACACCTTTCCTTACAACAACGTGTAACCTAACCTAACCTAACCTATGTTGTACCTTAACCTAACCTATGTTGTACCTTAACCTAACCTATGTTGTACCTTAACCTAACCTATGTTGTACCTTAACCTAACCTATGTTGTACCTTAACCTAACCTATGTTGTACCTTAACCTAACCTATGTTGTACCTTAACCTAACCTATGTTGTACCTTAACCTAACCTATGTTGTACCTTAACCTAACCTATGTTGTACCTTAACCTAACCTATGTTGTACCTTAACCTAACCCATGTTGTACCTTAACCTAACCCATGTTGTACCTTAACCTAACCCATGTTGTACCTTAACCTAACCCATGTTGTACCTTAACCTAACCCATGTTGTACCTTAACCTAACCCATGTTGTACCTTAACCTAACCCATGTTGTACCTTAACCTAACCCATGTTGTACCTTAACCTAACCCATGTTGTACCTTAACCTAACCCATGTTGTGCCTTAACCTAACCCATGTTGTGCCTTAACCTAACCCATGTTGTGCCTTAACCTAACCCATGTTGTGCCTTAACCTAACCCATGTTGTGCCCTAACCTAACCCATGTTGTGCCCTAACCTAACCCATGTTGTGCCCTAACCTAACCCATGTTGTGCCCTAACCTAACCCATGTTGTCCCCTAACCTAACCCATGTTGTCCCCTAACCTAACCCATGTTGTCCCCTAACCTAACCCATGTTGTGCCCTAACGTAACCCATGTTGTGCCTTAACGTAACCCATGTTGTGCCTTAACGTAACCCATGTTGTGCCTTAACGTAACCCACGTTGTCCGCTAACGTAACCCACGTTGTCCGCTAACGTAACCCACGTTGTCGCCTAAACCTGCTCTGTAATTGTTATACGACTCGTTCAATTAGTGTAGTGTTGCCCACCCGCAACCCTCGCAATATAGTTCGCTACTCGCACTGCCCGCTCCCCTGTGTATCGCTTCATGTTAAACACCTTGCAAGTCTTGCTGACTTTCCACATGCTCCA
>NW_026099522.1:0-9537 GCF_024542735.1 Bombus huntii
ATGCTCTAAAAAATAAGCTATTTAAATTCTTTAATTAAACTTTTTTTATATATATATATATATATATAACTTAAATTATATTAATATTATTAATATTAATAAATATACATACAATAATAATAATAAAGAAATTTTATATACAAAATTTATCTCTAATATATCACAAATAAATCTTATAATTTTTCCTATAAATTTTTCTAATAAACCTTTTTCAAAATAAAATTCATAATAAATTATTTTATTTATTAATTGATTAGCTATAAACTTATAAAAAAATTCTATTATAAAAAATCTTTTAATAAATATTTTTCCTTTTTTTAAAAAATTAATATTTAATATTAATATTGAAAATATTAATCCTAATAAAATTATTTTAAATACAAAATATTTATAAATATAAATTAAATTAATATTTAAATGATAAAAAAATAAATTAAAAATAAATTTTCTTAATATTAATATTATAATTAAAATTATTGATATAACTCTAATCATAATACAATCTTCATTTAAATATATTAAATTTATTATATAATTATTATTTATTATTATATATATTGAACGAAAAGAATAAGATACAGTAAAAATAGTTCCAAAAATTAAATTTATTATTCTAAAAATTCTTTTTATTCTTAAAAAATAATATTCAATAATTAAATCCTTAGAATAAAATCCCACTAAAAATGGAAAACCACATAATATTAATAATGAAAATATTATTAATAATCCTTTTATAGGATATAAAAAAAATATACCAGAATAAAAACGAAAATTTTGAATACCATTTATATAATGAATTATTCTTCCCACACATATAAATATTATAGATTTAAAAAATGCATGAATAAACAAATGTAAAAATGTTAAATCTGTTATCCCTAAAGAATAAATTCTTATTATAAATCCTAATTGTCTTAATGTTGATAAAGCAACAATTTTTTTAAAATCTATCTCAAAGTTAGCTATAATTCCTGAAATTAATATTGTTATTCTTGAAATTATCAAAATAAATCTTTTATATTTAAAATCAATTATTATTTCATAATTAATTAATAAATAAATTCCAGCAGTAACTAAAGTAGATGAATGAACTAATGAAGAAACAGGAGTTGGAGCTATCATTGCAGCAGGTAATCAAATTATAAATATTAATTGAGATCTTTTTGTAAACACTATTAAAAAAAATATCATTAAAATTAAAAAATTTATTCTATATAATATTAAATTTCATCTACCAAAAATCACTATAAAAGAAATAATTATTAATAATCTACAATCCCCTAAACGATTTAAAATAACTGTTAATATTCCAGAATTAAATGATAAAAATTTTTGATAATAAATAATTAAACAATAAGAAATTAATCCTAATCCATCTCACCCTAATAATAAAGTTAATATATTAGGTCTTAAAATTAAAAAAATTATTGAAATTAAAAATATTAATATTAAATAATAAAAACGATTAACTAAATATTTATTATTCAAATTTATATATCTAATCCTATATAATAAAATAAAAGAACTAATTAACATTACCAAAAATACAAATATTAATAATTTAAATCTAATTATAAAAATTAAATTTATTTTTATTGAATTTATACTATAAATTATTCATTCATAAATAAATAATTTATTAATAAATAAAATATAAAAACTAAAAAATATAAAAATAAATCTTATAATTATTAAAATAATACCAGATACTATTATTTTCATTTAATTTAAAATATAAATTTATATATCATTGAAATCACAATTCAATATTTTATTTTAAACTATTTAAATAAAAAAATAATTTAAAAATAAAAATATTTAAGGGTAAAAAATGTAAAATTAAACTAAAATAATTTATTAACTTTCTATTTAATAAATTAATTTTTAAATAAAAAATTTTTCCATACTGTATAAATCTAAATAAATAAATTGAATAAATAAATCTTACTAAACAATAAAATAATAAAATTAAAAATAAATATTTACATCAACTAATTAATCTTATTAATAAAAAAATTTCACTTACTATATTTAAAGATAAAGGAGCACCAGAATTATAAATACATATTAAAAATCACATTATTGTTATTGAAGGTATTAAATTCATTACACCTTTATTAATAAAAACAATTCGTGTTCTAGTTTGTAAATAAATTATATTAACTAAATAAAATAATCCAGAAGAAACTACTCCATGAGAAATTATTATTATTAATCTTCCCAAAATTCCAATTTTTTTACCTATTAATAAACCTAAAGATATAATTCCTATATGAACAACTGAAGATAAAGCAATAATTAATTTTATATCAAATTGAAATAAACAAATTAATCTTAAAATAACTATTCCAATTAAATTAATTATAAACAAATAAAATTTTATAAATTTAAATATAATTTTAAACACTAATAAAAAACGTAATATTCCATATCTCCCTAATTTTAATATTACTGAAGCTAAAACTATTGATCTAAAAAACGAAGCTTCAACATGAGCTTTAATTAATCAACCATGAAATAAATATATAGGAATTTTAACTAAAAATGATATCAATAAATATATGAAACCAAATTTATCAAATTTAATTATCAAAATTTCTAAAATAAAAAAATTAATTCTATTTCTAAAATTTAATAATTTAAAAATTAAATATAATATAGGTAATGAAAAAACTAATGTATAAAATATTAAATAAAATGCAGATAAAACTCGATCTTCTGAATATCCTCATTCTATAATTATATAAAAAATTAATAATAATCTAGATTCATATATAAAATAAAATGTTAATAAATCTACACATATAAAATTTATTAATATAAAAAATATTAATATTAAATTTAAAAATAAACAATTTTTTTTATATTCTTTTAAATTTATAAAAATTACTCCAAATACTCAAAATATTATTAAAATTAAATAATTTGAATAATAATTATTTCCTAATCCTCCAACTAAATTAATTCACTTTAATCAATTTATATTCATTAAAAAATTTAATCTCAATAAAAATATTAAATTTCTTAATATATAAAAACTTATAAACTTAAACAAAATAATAATAACAATTACAATTACAACTTCATTCATTTTTAAATTAAATTTATAATATTAATTTTTTGATGACCATATTCATAATTTATTCTTACTAATAATGATAAACCTAAAACTCCCTCACATACAGAATAAATTAAATAAATTAAATAGATTCATCTATTAAAATCAATTAAAATTATATAAAATAAAATTATTGAAATTAAATATTCTAAACCAACTAAAAAATTTAAAAAATAAATATTACTATTTAATAAAATAACTAAAATTAATAAAATAAAATTCAAAATAAAAAATTCTAAAATAAACTTAATATTAATTCAACTTAAAAAAAATTAAATTTTTAAAAATAATATTAAATTTCAAAAAAATTATTAATAACACCTATAATTAAAAAAATTATTGTTTTTATTTAAACTATTTTTTGTTAAATACTTAATAATCACAATTTTTTAAAAAAAAATTATTTTTATAAATAAAAAAATTTTTAAAATATAATCAACTAAAAAAATTAATAATAAAAAATTATTTTTCAAAAAAAAATTCATAAAAATATTTATAATTCCCAAAATTATTATTTTTATTTAAACTATTTTTTATTAAATATTAAATAATAAATTAAAAAAAAATATTATTTTTACAAATAAAAAAATTTTTAAAAATATAATCAACCAAAAAAAAATTAATAATAAAAAAATTATAATTCAAAAAAATTTTAAAAAAATATCTATAATTCCCAAAATTATTGTTTTTATTTAAACTATTTTTTGCTAAATTTATAACTATTAAATTTAATAAAAACTAATTTTATAATTAAAAATTTTAAAAAATCCAATAAAATAATATTATATTAAATTTTTTTAAAATTTAAATTAATAAATTTAAAATAAATAATAAATAATAAAAATTTTTTTTAAAAAAAAATTATTATTAATACTTATTAAATAATCAAAATTTCTAATAAAAAATAAATTAATTAAATAATTAAAACTTAATATAATTAAAATTAAAAAAAAATAATTTTTTTTTCTAATAATTTTAAATTTCAAAAAAAAAATTAATATACCCTAATTTAAAAAATTATTAATTATTAATTTTATTTATTTTTTAATAAATTTACTTTATTAGTTATATAGTTTAATAAAAACATTAATTTTGTAAATTAAAAATTTAAAAATTTTAATATAACTAAAATAATTTAAATTATCATTCTATTATTAATGAAAACTTTGATAATTTTATTTTTCCTTATATTAATAAATTTAAATATTAATTTAATTTTAATCTTAAATTATTTTTATTTAAATACCTTTATATCACCTTTAAAACAAATATTATACTTAATTTTTTATATTATTTTTATATCAATAAATATTTTAACATACAAACAAATAATTTCATTAAACTTATATATTTTATTAATTATTTTTATTAGAGGAATTTTAATTTTATTTTCTTATTTTATTAGTTTAATTAATAAACCATTTAAAAAAACAAATTATTTAAATCTTTTTATTATATATTCAATTTTAATATTAACTTCTTTATTCATAATTAATAATTATAATATAAATATTAAAATATTAAACTTTAATTACAATAAAAATAATAAAATTTTTAATATAAAAAAATTATATTTAAATCCTAACTATTATATTCTTTTAATATTTATTATTTTTTTAATTATAATATTATTTATTATAACAAAAATTTGTTATATTAAAAATAAAAACTTACGAGCAAAAAAATGAAAAAAATAATTTCATTAATTTATAAAATACATATAATAAATTTACCAATATCATTTATTAATTTACCAACACCAATTAATATTAATTACTTATGAAATTTTGGATCAATATTAGGAATATTCTTAATAATTCAAATTATCTCAGGATTATTTTTATCAATACACTATTGTCCAAATATTAATATTGCATTTTATAGAATCTCAAATATTATAAAAGATATAAATTCAGGATGATTAATTCGTTTAATTCATATAAATGGTGCATCATTTTATTTTTTTATTATATATTTACATATTGCACGAAATATATTTTATTATTCATTTAAATTATTACAAGTTTGATTAATCGGAGTTTCAATTTTATTTTTATCAATAGCAACAGCATTTCTTGGTTATGTATTACCATGAGGTCAAATATCTTTTTGAGGAGCAATAGTAATTACTAATTTAATTTCAGCAATTCCATATATTGGACAATTTATAGTTGAATGAATTTGAGGAGGATTCTCAATTAATAATGATACATTAAATCGATTTTACTCATTCCATTTTATTTTACCATTTTTAATTTTAATAATAGTATTTATTCACTTAATTATTCTTCATATTTCAGGATCATCAAATCCAATTCATTCAAAACTAAATATTTATAAAATTAACTTTCATCCATATTTTTCAATTAAAGATTTAATTACAATAATTTTAACTTTTATTTTATTTATATTAATTAATTTACAAATACCTTATATCTTAGGTGATCCAGATAATTTTAAAATAGCAAATCCAATAATTACACCAATTCATATTAAACCTGAATGATATTTTCTATTTGCATATTCAATCCTTCGAACAATTCCAAATAAATTAGGAGGAGTAATTATACTTTTTATATCAATTTTTATTTTATATTTAATTCCTTTAATTAATTTAAATAATATAAAAAATAATAAATTTTATTTTATAAATAAAATTTTTTATTGATGATTTATTAATATCTTTATTATACTAACTTGATTAGGAAAACAAATAATTGAATATCCATATACAAATTTAAATATATTATTTACATCATTATATTTTATATACTTAATTTTATCATTTATAATAAATAATATTTGAGATATTTTATTAAAAAAAAATAATTAGTTAATGAACTTGAATAAGTATATGATTTGAAATCATATTATAGAAATAAAATTTTCTATTAACTTTAAATTATTATTAATTATTAATATAAATTAAAATTAATTATACTAATTTAATTTATTAATCTTTTTATTTCAAATTTAAAATTTATTAAATAAATAAATAATTTATCTTATAAAATTTATATATATATACATATAATTTATTTACAAATTTTATAAAAATTAAATTTTTAAAATAACTAAATTTATAAAAATAAATTTTTATATACTTAAATATAATAATTAAAATTAATATATATATATATATATATATATATAAATATACATAATATATATATATATATATTTTATAATTTTTAAATTAATAAAATTAATTTTAAATTTATAAATAATATATATATATACTAAACCAATTTTCTTAAATCAAAAATTTTTATAAAATAAAATTAAAATACTATTAAAATAATAAATTCTTTTATTAAATAAATAAATATTAAATATATTAAAACTAATAATAATAATTCTACTCAACATATTATTATCAATTTATCATATCGAATACGAGGTAATACACCACGAATTATAATTAATAAAACTAAATGAAATAAATAAACTATCATAAAACTAATTGATCATCAATTAAATCCAAAAAATATTATTGTTAATAATAATCTTATAATTATAATATTTAAATATTCAGATAAAAAAATCAAAACAAATAACCTCCTAAAATATTCAATATTAAATCCAGAAACTAATTCTGATTCACCTTCAATTAAATCAAACGGAACTCGATTTAAATCAATTAACACTCTAATTAAAAAAATAATATATAAAGGATATATAAAAAAAAAAAAATAAATATTATATTGAAATTTTATAAATATAAATAAAGAATAATTTTCAATTAAAATTATTAATATAAAAAAAATTAAAAACAATAAAATTTCAAATGAAATTATCTGAGAAACTGAACGTAATGAACCTAAAATAGAATAATTACACAAAGATACTCAACCAATTATTACAATTGGATAAACTATTAATCTCAAAATCAATATTAATATAATAATTCTATAATCAATAAAAAAAAAAGTATATATTCAAGGATAAATAAATCATAATATTAATGATAAAAAAAATATAATTATTGGACTATATAAATACAAATTATTAAAACTTAAAAAAAAAAATTCTTTAGATATTAATTTTAAAGCATCCCTAAAAGGTTGAAATAATCCCTTAATTATTAATTTATTAGGACCTTTTCGTAATTGTATATAACCCAATATTTTACGCTCAAATAAAGTTAAAAAAGCAACTCTAATCAAAATTATTAATATTATTAATAAAAAATTTAAAAAATAAATTATTATATATTATAACTTTACTATAATCTATTTAAATTCTAAATTTAATGCACTTTATTTGCTAATATAACCAAAATTATTAATTAATATTTATAATATAATTTAATTAAAAATTATAGTCCTTTCGTACAAATAATTTATTTATTTTTATAGATAGAAACCAATCTGACTCACGTCGATTTGAACTCAAATCATGTAAGATTTTAAAAGTCGAACAGACTTAATTATTAAACTTCTGCATTTAAAATTTATCTTAATTCAACATCGAGGTCGCAAACATCTTTATTAATATGATCTTTAAAAAGATATTACGCTGTTATCCCTAAGGTAATTTATTCTTTTAATTTATAATACAAGATCAAAAATTATTCTTTAATTAAAGTTTATATTCAAAATAAAGTTTTATAAATTTACTAATCCTCCCAATTAAATATTTATATTCAAAAAACTTATAATCTAAATATAAATATAAAATTCTATAGGGTCTTATCGTCCCATAAACAAATTTTAGCATTTTTACTAAAAATTTAAATTAATTAAATATATATGAGACAGTATATATCTCATTAATTCTTTCATTCTAGTTTTTAATTAAAAAACAATTGATTATGCTACCTTTGTACAGTCAATTATACTGCAGCCATTAAATAATTAAATCATTGGGCAGATAGACTTAAAATTAAAATCAATAAGCCATGTTTTTGATAAACAGGTGAATATATTAAATTTGCCTAATTCCTTATATATATATTTATATTCCAAAATTCATTAAAAATAAAAATTTTAAACATAAATTATTACTAATATAATCATTATATTTAATTTAAATAAATTATAAATTATTTTTTTTTAATAAATATATATTATATCAATTTTACATAAATTTTTAAAATAAAATTACTAAATTATTAAATACTTATTAATAAAAATTATTACTAAACCAATATAATTATTATAATTTAAATTTTTAAAAATAATAATAATTAAATTATATATTTAAATTTATAGTTTATCCCATAAATTTTTTATATAAAAATATAAAAAATTATAAAATAAATTTTTTATATTTTTTATATATAAATTAAATTTATTTCAAAAAAAACTAGATATAAAAAAAATCGATTAACATTTAATTTCTAAATATAAATTATAATTTTTTATTCAACAAAAACATAATTATATATTTAACTCTTTTTATTTCGAGACTAATAAATTATTATATTATATTAATTAACCCTGATACAAAAGGTACAAAACTTATTTTACTTATAAAATTCTTCTAAATTTCATTCACATTACTAAATCTATAAATTATTTTATTATTTCATAAATATTACTCTAATAATTATTTTTTATATAATTTTACAAAAACATAATTTAATAAATTTTAAAAACTTAATTATCAAATTTATTATTTTAAAAATAAAAAATTTAACTTAAATAATTTTATTATAAATAAAATATTATAAAAACTAATTTTTTATCTAAAAACATTTTCCAATATTTTTACTATGTTACGACTTATTCCATATAAATGAAATTGACGGGCAATTTGTACACTTTCCAAAACTATTTTCAAATTAATTAATTTATTAATTTTACTTTTAAATCCTCTTTCAAATTAATATTAAAATATAATTATCAAAAAATTAAATTTATTATAACTCATAAATTCTTAAATATGTTACATTTTGATTTGAATTAAAATTTTTTATTAAATTTTTATTAAAATTAATTTTATATAATAATATACAACAATACATAAACTTAATTTAAGTTCATCTTATCGTGGATTATCAAATTAAACTACAAGTTTCTCTAATAAGAATGAAAAGCCGCCATATAATTTAATTTTAATGATTCAACATTTAATAATAAATTAAATACTATTATTTTATATAATAGGGTATCTAATCCTAGTTTATTAATTTATCTTATTATATCTATAAATATAAAATTTAATTTAATTATAAATTAAATTTCACCTAAAATATATAATTTTAATTAAATAATTCTATTTTAAAAATTTTCTTTTTTTTATATATATATAAATTAATATAATTAATTTACAAATTTAGTCTAACCGCTATTGCTGGCACTAAATTAATCATTATTAATATTTTTTTCTAAATTTAACTTTCATTAATTATCTAAATTTAATTATTAAAATAAAATAAATTTTTAATTTTAAATCATTATTTATTAATACAAAAA